>NC_059219.1:17101832-17401832 GCF_020615455.1 Coregonus clupeaformis
TGAAATCCAGATTAAATAAAGGATAATATCATAGTCTGGAATGAATTCTGTTTACATTAGCAGGCATTAAAATATTCAGAGGTTTGAAAATAAAAGAGCAGGCAAATGTGTATGTGTCCACCATTCTGTGCCTGTGTGCATTTGTGTGTATATGATTGACGCCAGTGACAGGACTATTATGTTGGGTCATTCTCAATCTTTTTTAATTTTTTAATTTTAATTTTATTTTATTTTTAGGGGGTAGATCAGCTTTAATATTGCAGATAGATTGTAAGTTCCATCAATGCAATTGTCTGCATCACTTCCAATCCCCCATATGTTTTTCTCTCTCTCATATATATATATATATATATATATATATATATATATATATATGTATATGAACATATACATACATACACATACACATACACACACACTTTTTAAAAATATATTTCCCTTTATTACTTTACAACCCCACCACCCCTTTCCTAATTGGAGTAAACTAGTGAACAACCACGCTTAGGCCTCTACTTCCAGCTTATACATACTATATACATTTTATGGACACAGTCAATTCTACAATAATTATATTTATTTATTTTTTACTCCTGAACTTCCTCTACCCTCAACCTTCTCCGATCATTTTCATGATGTCCATCCAGTTTGCTTCTATATGCCATATCTTTCTAACTGTGCTCTTTCACAAAAGCTCTCAACCTATAACCTATATACTTATTATGGACACAGTATGCTTTACATTAGTTATCTTGTTGTTATTAGTTGTTGTTAGTTGTTATTAGTCCCATCCTTCAACTCCATTCAACACCTCCCATCTATCTCTTAACACCATCCATATTGGATTTATATTTGCCATATATTTTTCAACTGTATTGTGATGTTTTACAAAAGTTCTGAACCCTTCTATTCTCATTGTTTCTACAGATTGTAAATTGAAAATAAACATTTTTGCTAAAAGTATTATTATATTATTGCTCGATTGACTATGACTTTTCAGATCACCCAGTAGTGCTATCTGCAGGGTTAGCTCCAGGTAAATATTGCAATCCTTTAGCCATTCCTGGACCTGTGTCCAAAAACAAGCTACAAATGGACAGTGCCAAAACAAATGATCTAATGATTCTGTCTCTTCGCAGCAAAATCTGCAGAGCTGGGAAGATTGTATCCCCCATGTAAATAACATTATATTGGTCATTCTCAATCTTGCCCAAATCATTGTCCTCCGTGGCAAGGGCAATTCAATGGAATATGATGGAGGAGAAGAGTTATATAAATTGACATCAGCATAAATATTATTACATGAAGACAATTGTGTGTGGGCAAATAGAATCATATGACAAAACCACACTGATAGAATTGATAACATTCACGGGTAGTAAGAAATGTAATGTAGACACACACACACACACACACACACACACACACACACACACACACACATACACCCCAGACTCAGTGTTCTGTTCTCAATATTTCCAGAAAATTTATTATATTTTCCTCACCAGAGGAGTGAACAACATTGCAGCTAAAATCTTAGAAAAAAAAGTGCTATCTAGAACCTAAAAGGGTTCTTCGGCTGTCCCCACAGCCCTTTGAAGAACCCTTTTTGGTTCCAGGTAGAAACCTTTTGGTTCCAGGTAGAACATCTTTTGAGTTCCATGTAGAACCCTTTCCAATCCTTATCCTTTGGGGACAGCCGAAGTACCATTTTGGAACCCTTTTTTCTAAGAGTGCATACCCAAGCTACAGCTTTACTTAAATAAAACAAAAAAACTTGACACACCTGATTTCCAAGTAGTTGAAAGCAAAGTAGGAACAACCTCCAAAACACTGAAGGAACACTGCTTTAGACTGAGGAACACTTTCTTTAAACTCACTCTGTATTTCAAACAGTGCAGAGAAAGGCAGCCATTTCTTGACATTCCATTAAATGAACTGGTGCAGCTTCCACACGGAGCGCTGGGGAGGAGGGGAGAGGAACGAGAGGAGGAGGATGGGGGGGCATGATCAGGAAAGGCTGGCGTCACACTGCCATCTAGTGATGGCGCAGGAATCATCTGGGAATGCGGCTCCAGTCAAAATGACAAATCCACCTGCATGGCCATTACTAAAACAGGTATGTCCAGCTCCCTCCAGCCTTATATGTGGAATCACAAAAACCCTTCATGATGAGCACTCACACACACAGAGACGTTGTGGGCACTGCAGTGAGTGAAACAGACACTTTTTTCCTCTCTCACCATCAGTCTCTTTTTTAGGCAAGGGTCTGTTTTTCAGAGGTCAGGGAGGTCAGCGTAATCATTGGAGGAATACAATTAGCATATCTTAGTGCCAATTGAGTCGTTTTGCTGGCGGCCAGTGGGAGGGAGAGAAAAAGGGAAGGAGGGAAGGAGGGAGGAAGGGAGGAGTGACTAAAGATTGATTGTCCCAGCAGGAGCATTCATTAGATTCTGGAGAAAGGATGCTGAGAGGAAGAGAGGAAGAGGGACAATAGATAGAGAAAGGGGGTGAGAGAGCGAAGGAGAGGGTGTTGATTTCTCTTAGTATGCCTCTCACTTCCCTCACTCACTCATTTATTTTCTTTATTTTCTCTTTCTTTCTTTCTTTCTTTCTTTCTTTCTTTCTTTCTTTCTTTCTTTCTTTCTTTCTTTCTTTCTTTCTTTCTTTCTTTCTTTCTTTCTTTCTTTCTTTCTTTCTTTCTTTCTTTCTTTCTTTCTTTCTTTCTTCCTTCCTTCCTTCCTTCCTTCCTTCCTTCCTTCCTTCCTTCCTTCCTTCCTTCCTTCCTTCTTTCCTTCCTACCTACCTTCCTTCATTTCTTTCTCTCTCTCTCTCTCTCTCTCTCTCTCTCTCTCTCTCTCCTCTCTCTCTTGCTCTCACATCTCTCTCTCGCATCTCTCTCTCTCTCTCTCTCTCTCTCTCTCTCTCGCTCTCTCTCTTGCTCTCGCATCTCTCTCTCTCTCGCTCTCTCTCTGAGTATCTCTCTCACCGAGTGTGTTGATCGTTACCCCTTCACACTCTCCAACTGGGAGTTTCACGGTGAGCTGAGGAGCTAGAGAGAGTTGCCAGAGATACAGTCTACATTTAAGAGGTAGACAGACCCAAACATACCTTTTCTGACTGGCAAAAACAGACAGAGTGGCAGCCTCATTCTAAGGCCAAACACTCACAAATCATCTTAGCACTCCCTCCCAAACAACTCTGCTATTTTTCACATTGGTGCTCAGAAATGCAATGGATCTTAATAAATATCCATATGAATGTCATTTTCATCAGACGTTAACCATCACAAGGAGACAGGAACAGGGAAATACTCCAAACGCATTCTGTGCCATTTTATGTCCCCAGGAGATAAAGAGGCCATAAATGTGAATGTGTGAGTTGCTCTGAATGTCATTACAAAGTCTTATGTGCAGTCTTCCCTCCAAGCGGAGTGTGGCTCCCAATAGCCCCCTGAGGTAAATCAGCTCCATTTATTCTCCATTACCTGGGTGTTCATACATCCCCCCGCCAGATGCTTTTCCATTTGGTAGCGGATCATCAAAGTGTGACTGACAGATGTCAGATATGATTAGATTCCCACCAACAATGCAGAGCCAAGGTGGAATCTCTCTCTCTCACTTCCTCCCTCTGTAATACAGTACACCTCCATCCGCAGCTCTCAAATGTCAGCCATGAAATGAAACAGACATTCCAAATGAGGGAACAGCTTGAGCTAATATCCCATCACAAATGCTGTTTACTTCATCTCCCCGGATGTGTCTGGATTCGATACTATAACCGCTCCATGACTCTATCCTCTATCCAGCCAAACAGTTAGAGAGAGAGAGAGAGAGAGAGAGAGAGAGAGAGAGAGAGAGAGAGAGAGAGAGAGAGAGAGAGAGAGAGAGAGAGAGAGAGAGAGAGAGAGAGAGAGAGAGAGAGGCAGTTAGACTAGAAAAGACTGCCAGAACATTTCCGCCCCCCAAATCAGGGCGACAACCCAACTTTAGGAGCGGATGGGATACTCTGTAGTATTCCTATTGAAACCACTGTCCCCCAGCCCAGTTCCCCTCCCCCTAATCCAGTCTCTGAGACAATCACAGACTGGTGCCTCCTACTGTTCATGGGTGGCATGGTGCCACAGTGGCCTCTGACTTCAGTGCCAGAAGCAGCAGCTAATGATAATGAGTGAGTCCCTTTGTCCTTGAGGTTTGGACTGGTTCCCCTCCTCCCCTGTTGACCAGACCATAGGGGAGACTTCTCCAACTGTGCTATCCATCTAGCTAAAGCAAATATACTGTAAGAATGTTATCATTCACACACAAGTATATAAAAACATCTCACATACAATTAAGCTCTCAAATAATCACATAATTAAGAGGTGACTTAGTATTTTGTTTATTTTTGTCGGCAAGTTAATGCCCCTAATGTTCCAGCTTACAAACTTATGTTCCAGTTTATAAACGTCACATCCCCAGCCCAGCTTCCCTCCCAGCCCTCTCTCTCTCTCAGTTGTCTTGATGCTTTGTTGTTGTTGTTGTGTTCCCTGTGTTCAGCATGGTGATAAAGGCTGGTGTGAACTGTGAAATGTTCTTGACCGGCCCCTTTGTGTTCAGGGTCCTCGCGTTCGATTGGTAGTCAACTGGCACACATAGAAGACAAATGCACAGTTCTTATCCCTCTGACCTCACAGAGAGAATACTGCTGCTGGGCCAGCGCTTTACCTTTTCCATTTCTCCTTCTCTTCTCTTCTCTTCTCTTCTCTTCCCTTCACTTCCCTTCTCTCCTTCTCTTCTTTTCTCTTCTCCTCTGCTCTCCTTCTCCTCTCCTCTCTTCTCTATTGTAATCTGCCGGACAGTCTTTTTTCCATAGCCAACAGATTTTTCACATCTCTGCGTGTTTAGTGTTCATTGGCCTCTCACTGTCCCAGTTTGAGTTGGACATGGTAAAGTGTACTGTAGATCAAAATAAGTGACACGACACAAAAATATAGGGATTTAAGCAATTGGACTTGTTATGGCTGACTGGTAAACAGACCCTGCAAGCACACCTGCTCAGAGTGAAGTCAACTGAGTAACAGCTTCAGACAGCTCTGTTAGATTAGATTCCTTCGTCTTCATTTGATGTGTTTGGATGAAGGGAGAGAAACACACTACAAAACATCTCTATTTCCTTTCGCTCAGATGTAAGATACCCGCTAGAAAATGATAGACCACAGTTAATCATCACATGCTGTCAGAGAATTGCATTGTGCTCTAACCCCTGGTCTACACACTACACTCTTCCTTAGTCCTTTAGGTTCTTTGTCATGTGGCTTTTGCATCAGCCAATGACGGTTTGAGTAAATGTTTGGAACTTAGAACGGAGGGGTGGGGCCGTCTGACAGCATGGCGATGTCGTTCCATTTTCCTCTTTAGATCATCCGGCACGTAACACAATGTGACAGGCAAAGCCGACGCCGGAAATCAAAGCCTTCATTTAGCTTCCACATTCTCCGAATGGAAACTATTTGAGTGGCTTACAAAAACTTCAAAGCCGTGGAGAGACGGGGGCTTTTTTAATTTCAGATAAGGCCCGGAGCTGAATGTGAACTGCTGAAATTGTAAAAGTTCACATCTTAAGTGACGTGACCAGGCTGAATTGAGAAGTGAAGAACTCATCTTCGTAATAGTCGAAAGATGATGCAAAACCCTCTGTGGGAAGGAAGAGAGAGAGAGAGAGAGAGAGAGAGAGAGAGAGAGAGAGAGAGACTGCAAGAGAGAGAGAAAGAGAGAGAGAGAGCACGAGAGTGAGAGAGGGAGAGGGAGACTGCGAGAGAGAGAGAGTGTGGTCTGTCTGCTGAGATACTTCTACTGTAGCCAGATAGAAGACAGGCTTTGGTTAGCAGCACAAACATCATTTGTTTAGTTGAGCTGCGGTTGTATCATCAGCTCTATTGATTTGTCTGTGATGGTGTCGTCATTATCAAGCCCAGATCATCTCTACTAAAGCCAGCTGCTAAGTCGACCTTCTAGGAGAAGCAATGAAGTCACTGGCACTTCATGTGTTACACTATTGACTTTAATTTGGATTGTGTGGTGTGGTGTGGTGTGGTGTGTCTGTGTGTGTGTTTATACGTTTTGTCTGCAAAGTTTATCTTCATTAAGAAATTAAAGCAGAGTTGCTGTCACACACTGTTAGACGATCAATGCATGATCTTGTGTGTTGCTGTTGTATTCCCAGTTTGTTGTTGTTTCCTTGTTTGTTTTCCAGATGTACAGTAGTTCAGGAACAAAGGCCAACTCTAGTCTGACAGAGCATGATAAGAAAGAAACACGCATTGTGGAACTCTCTGAGGCAAGGATAACCATCAATCAATCAATCAATTTTATTTTATATAGCCCTTCTTACATCAGCTAATATCTCGAAGTGCTGTACAGAAACCCAGCCTAAAACCCCAAACAGCTAGTAATGCAGGTGTAGAAGCACGGTGGCTAGGAAAAACTCCCTAGAAAGGCAAAACCTAGGAAGAAACCTAGAGAGCCATGCCCCCTATAGCCTCGCTACTCAGATGAGAAGTTCTGACAGGGCACTTAGCAAAGTCCCTAAATAGCACCAACGTTGTGTGAGTTTCTGCAACGAGGAGAGCGGAGAGGTGAGCGGAAGAGGGAGGCTGAAAGAGAACACATTGCTCAGTGTCTCCCTGAGAGATCAGAGGCTATAGGAACAGCGGCGTTGGGGTGTTGGGGCATTAGGCAACAACAGCGTTCTCGGCTGCTTCTCTCATTGTATGCAGACTCCAGTGGTCTAGATAAGACCTGCCGTGTTTATTCCTAAGGCCTTAGCTATGATCCACATACTATATGATTGACAACTCTGCCTTGTCCTCTGTAGACCTGCTGGCATAGTTCATAGGAGACCCAAAGCAGACAGACATTACTACTTTATTTACAACTAACTGTCAATAAGCTACTGAACTATCAAGTAACCCTGACACTAACCCTAACCCTAGCAAGTTGTTGCATGTCAACAAAGTTGCTGTTGATAGTTTGATGATAGTTTCAACATATACAGACCATCAATAGGGGACTGTGGGATCCATGACAGTAAGGGGATGAACAAATGTGTCTACAATAAGTGAGTGCATCACAACAACATGTAGCTTACAGTAAGTCTTCCTAGCTGCCTGTTTATAAGGCAATTCACACACTTGGAAATTACATGAATTTACTTAGAAATCGCTTGAAAATACAAGGGACTGAATGTTGTGCATGCGGTCACAGCAAACAGTAAATTCAAGAGGAAGAAGAAGGATCACCAAAAAAGAAAGAAGAAAACAACAAAAAATCTATTTGTCAGGTTGGGCTCGGTAAGATAAATAATTCCATTGGACTGTTTGATTATGGGCTAAGGAGCTAGTTAATTCCCCTTAGCTGGCAAACAGGCCTTTGCTCTCTCTGCAGACTAATGACGTGGGCATTGGGCCACACAGCAGAGCTGCATTAGGTTTAGTGTAGTTTACACTGACTGATTATTCTCTCTCTCTCTCTCTCTCTCTCTCTCTCTCTCTCTCTCTCTCTCTCTCTCTCTCTCTCTCTCTCTCTCCACATTCTGAATACGGAGGAAGGTATAATTTATTGAGTTGTGTTTGATCAAGTCTGTCTGGACAGCTCAATCTGGACAGCTCAATCACGGACAGTGTCTGTCTGGCATAAGAGATACCACTGAGCGACATCAACCCTGAATGAAAACACTCCGCTTCACAACAGTCCGCTTCACACACTACTAAAGAATGGGAAAATGCTCATGATGACCAAATAGTCCAAATAATAGAATAGAATCTGGGAAAAATGTAATAATGCTCTCATACCTCATTAACCACAATACAAATAGGTTAAGGATAGTGAAGTCATCTGATAAACAAACATGTATTAGTTGCTGAGATATATCGATTGCTGATTTGCTAAGATTATTTGGGACGATAGAATGTGTAGCTAGCTATGCCTACTGTCTGTCAAACAGTACTATAAGTAGAGAATAGAAGAACAACCCCCAAACTATCACAAAGGGACTACTGAGCACCCATTCACCCACCCAGCCTGATGCATTAGCGAGGCAACATCGACCCGAACATCCCCAGTGTCTGACCTGCGACCAGGGGGGTGCTACATGGATTTTACATTGACTGCCCTCCCCAGTCTCCAGGCTCTGTTCTTTGGTGTAGCCACATCGACCCTGCCCAGAGTGAATAGGCCCAGGGCCCCAGGATCCACAGGTGGCGACATTGACCCACCCCAGACTGAGAGCAGAATCCAGGGGAGAGAGGGGGTTGTTGGGGACGGTGAGGTCTGATCGTGGATGTTTCTCTTTCTTACAGATCCCATCGATATCTCTCTAGGTACTAACTACTTTTCTCTTTCTTTCTTCCGCATCCTTCTATTCTTCTCTTCAGACTGTAGATAAGGGAATAGAGAAATGCCCTGAAATACACTTCTGGTTTTATTGATTACTGTCTCTGTGTGTACCATGGCTATGATATTTTTATTTCTGTTATTATCTTGTCTTGTCTTAGAGATAGATTGTACAAGTGTATTACAGCTTTTACATCCACTAGTCAATGTATTGCATGACCATGATTTCTTAGCCAATCAAATACTGTCTCTTTCATAAAATGTTCTATTTATGTTTGGCATCTTGGACAGTTTAAGATTTGTTTTGTTTTCTACATAGTTGTACCAGAAATGTAATTAATATGTTGTGAGTTGGGTCTTATTCCTGTACTGTTTTGCCTTGCTCAAGGCATACTGCTGGGGTTTGTTTCTCAGTGTCAAAGTGTAGCAAAACAACCCTGTAGCAATCATAATCCTGTGGTCCGTGGCACTCGTCCGAAAACCGCGCAGTGAATTCCATGCCTCCGCTTTCAAACGCCTGTTTTTTAACACTTCAGAGAGGGATGACTGTCTAGCTCCAGGCAATGGGGTACCGGGAACACGCACACACTCAAAACACACACACAAACACACACACACAAGCAGTGAAATAATGAAATAGTCAGGGGCAATGGGCAATTTTACAAACAGGAGTGCTTACTACAGAACAGCAACAGAACTGGATAGGGAAATGTCATGGTTCTAGAATGTAGCCGTATTCAAATGGCCTGGAGTGACAGATGGAAACACACAGTCTCTGACATCACTAATGATGGATGGATGGCTCTGTAGGTTCCAGAACACAAACATATACAGTCTACTGCAGAAGGACATCATTTTCTATTTGCTTTCTATAACATGCGTTCTTATAGAGTGCCCTGGGGGAAAACATGTGCTTCATCTAATTCATTAAATAATTACAGATGGCGGCACATACGGTTGGGAGTGTGAAGTGTACACTACATGACCAAAAGTATGTGGACACGTGCTCGTCAAACATCTCATTCTAAAGTCATGGGCATTAATATGGAGTTGGTCCCCTCTTTGCTGTTATAACAGCCTCCACTCTTCTGGTAAGGCAGTCTACTAGATGTTGGAACATTGCTGCGGGGACTTGCTTCCATTTATATTTTAGCAGACACTCTTATCCAGAATGAATTACAGGAGCAATTAAGGTTAAGTGCCTTGCTCAAGGGCACATCAACAGATTTTTCACGTAGTCGGCTCGGGGATTAGAACCAGCGACCTTTCGGTTACTGGCACAACGCTCTTAACCACTAAGCTACCTGCCGCCCACAAGAGCAGTAGTGAGGTCAGGCACTGATGTTGGGCAATTAGGCCTGGCTCGCAGTCGGCATTACAATTCATCCCAAAGGAGGTCGATAGGGTTGAGGTCAGGGCTCTGTGCAGGCCAGTCAAGTTCTTCCACACCGATCTCTACAAACCATTTCTGTATGGACCTCGCTTTGTGTACGGGGGCACTGTCATGCTGAAACAGGAAAGGGCCTTCCCCAAACTGTTGCCACAAAGTCGGAAGCACAGCATTGTCTAGAATGTCATTGCATGCTGTGGCATTAAGATTTCCCTTCACTGGAACTAAGGAGCCCGAACCATGAAAAATAGCCCCAGACCATTATTCCACCAAACTTTACAGTTGGCACTATGCATTAGGGCAGGTAGCATTCTCCTGGCATCCGCCAAACCCAGATTCGTCCATCGGACTGCCAAATGGTGAAGCGTGATTCGTCACTCCAGAGACCTCTGTAGCTCAGCTGGTAGAGCACGGTGCTTGTAACGCCAAGGTAGTGGGTTCGATCCCAGGGACCACCCATAAACAAAAAAATATGTATGCACGCATGACTGTAAGTCGCTTTGGATAAAAGCTTCTGCTAAATGGCATATTATATTATTATTATAACGCATTTCCACTGCTCCAAAGTTCAATGGCGGCAAGCTTTACACCACTCCAGCCGACACTTGGCATTGCGCATGGTGATCTAAGGCTTGTGTGCGGCTGCTCTGCCATGGAAATCAATTTCATGAAGCTACCAACGATTTCATGAAGCTCATGTGCTGACGTTGCTTCCAGGGGCAGTTTGGAACTCGGTAGTGAGTGTTGCAACTGAAGACAGACGAGTTTTACGGGCTACGCGCTTCAGCACTCAGTAGTCCTGTTCTGTGAGCTTGTGTGGCCTACCACTTCGCAGCTGCGCCTTTGTTTCTCCTAGACATTTTCACTTCACAATAACAGCACTTACAGTTGACCGGGGCAGCTCTAGCAGGGCATAAATTTGACGAACTGACTCTTTGGAAAGGTGGCATCCTATGACAGTGCCACGTTGAAAGTCGCTGAGCTCTTCAGTAAGTCCATTCTACTGCTAATGTTTGTCTATGGAGATTGCATGGCTGTGTGCTCGTCACCTGTCAGCAACAGGTGTGGCTGAAATAGCCGAATCCACTAATTTGAAGGGGTGTCCATATACTTTTGTATATATAGTGTATAATTGTTTGCTGAAAGTAGGCTATAAACAAAACACCATATGCACAACATGGAGTGGATATGTAGGATATGAATATAATAATGGCGTTACAGCATTATAGTCCTTTGCCACACACACTTTAATGCCAGTTTCCCAAATGTATTGAAGTGGAAAAGGACATTAGAGTTTAGTTTACAACATCACTCAAGACATGCACACACACACACGCACACACCTGCCATCACAGGTCGAATTACGTCATTCTTCTCACCCATTGCAATAATCTCACACTGTGCTGACAAACTCCCACATGGACAGACACATGGAAAGACAGGCTCCCGCTGGCTTTTGTTAAGGTGATGACGGTTCACCTTCAGCTGTGTGGTGAAATGTTATCACTGCGTTAGTCAACCGCTCCCTCTCCTCCTTTCTTCTCTTCTCTCTGCCGTCCCGCCTGCATCTCCCTCCCCTCTTTCCCTTCCTTCCTTCTCTTCCATCCCCTCTGTGATATTCCACCCTCTCCTCGACACCCTTCACCTTCTCTGAGGTCTGTATCATTTCTCTCCTAAACAGCTTAATCCTTCCCTCCGCTCTGTGTCTCTGTGTCTCTGTGTCTGTGGGTATGTGTCTCTGTGTGAGTCTGTGTCTCTGTGTGTCTGTGTGTCTGTGTCTCTGTGTGTCTCTGTGTCTCTGTGTCTCTGTGTGTCTCTGTGTCTCTGTGTGTCTCTGTGTTTCTGTGTGTCTCTGTGTTTCTGTATCTCTGTTAGTCTCTGTGTCTCTGTGTGTCTCTGTGTCTCTGTGTCTCTGTGTCTCTGTGTGTCTCTGTGTCTCTGTGTGTCTGTGTCTCTGTGTGTCTGTCTCCTTTTTATTTTTCCTCTTTTTCAGAGGTTGTTTTTGGTTTTGAAATCCCGTAACTCACTAAAGTTTGCTTTGAAGTAAGGGATGGGCAGCCACTCCAAAAGGTGACGGACAAACAAATTGATTAAACTATTCCCCCACACACACTGACTATACCAGTCATTTACTGCTATCACATTCTCCACATTGCTGTCTGTTCTTAGAAAACGGATGGAGAAATTTGTGTTTGAACAAATACAATGCAATTTTTCAAAGCACATGTTAACTACTGACTTTCCGCATGCATATAGGGAAGGGCACTCAACCTGTACTGCACTGACTCAGATGACTGATGATTGGCTAAATGGATAATAAGATGATAGTTGGAGCTGTATTGTTGGATTTCAGTGCAGCCTTTGCTGTTTTTGATCATTAATTGTTAGTATAAAAACTCACTTGTTATGGTTTTACATCACCTGCCATCACATGGTTGGAGAGCAGTGGCGGTCAGTGACGTTTAAGATGAGGGAGGACGATTTTTTTGTTTTTCATATACATGGCCTTATTTCTATTACAGCATATTGGATGACTGTCATTCATATTCCATTCACCCAGTTCAATGTAACAGCGATAGGTTTAGGCTACTACATGATGCTCAAATTTTCCCTATACCCATCATGGTTGCTACAACCTAGCCTATGAATGAAAGTTTATAATGTAGGTGCACACAGGTCCAGAGAAAATGTTGAGGTGACAGACAGTGACACATGGAAAGACAGTGACACATTCAATACCGCCTTGCACACTCTTGGGGTGCAATCATTAGTCCAACAGTTGCAAACGAGAGTTTGCTTCCGTTTAAGAAACGTTTTTCAACAGAATTGGCCAAATGAATATACCTCTGATCACGCTTAACAGCCACGTTGTATTCCTTCTCCCATCTATGCGCTCTCCTCCTCTCACCTTTTCCCTTCGCTTGTGGACTTCAATGCACAACACATCAGCTGTATGTGACCAGGCAAAAAAAACTTTCCAAACCAAATCATGACCGCTACACACAGCCTACAACCGCTACACACAGCCTACATCGTTGTCACCATATTAGCTAAAGTAACATCATAGTCAACATAGCTAATAAAACTAATCCTTTAGTAAACCCGCTACAATCATGCAGTAATGTTGTAGTCAGTAAGCAGTTTAGCACTTACACCAGCGGGCCCCAGTGGCAATAAATTAGTAAAACCAAAAGCTTAACTTGACTTCGAAGAGTTCTAGTGTTGTGTTGGATAGTCATAGCCAGCTAGCTAACATAGTATCCCTCTGATTGAGCTGGGTGTTTGAGTAGGCTAAACTAGCTAGTTTTCTAGCTAAGTAAGTGAAACTGAAAGTGAAAAACAATGACGAAATCTCTCTCTATCGTTCTATTGCTTCTCCTTCATTTTGGAAGAAATGAATTTGTTAAAAACGGTTAAACTATTGTCTTTCTCTCTCTGAGTCAACTACTCAAATAGCTAGCTGTAGCTTGTGCTTTCAGTACTAGATTAATTCTCTGATCGTTTCGTTTGTGGACAACATGTCAGTTCATGCTGCAAGAGCTCTGATAGGCTGGAGGACCTCCTCCGGAAGTTGTCATAATTACTGTTTAAGTCTATGGAAGGGGGTGAGAACCATGAGCCTCATTTGGTGACATGTGAATATATTTAGTATAGTTTTATCTAAAAAGGATAACTTTTTAAATGTTCTACAATTTTTATGAAATTCACTGAGGAGGATGGTCCTCCCCTTCCTTCTCTGAGGAGCCTCCACTGTTGGAGAGTTACCTATCCAAAATAAGTGTTCTTTGATAGAAGCTTCAATAACATGTCCCATGTAGCTCAGTTGGTAGAGCATAGCGCTTGCAATGCCAGTGTTGTGGGTTCGATTCCCTAGTGGAACCAGTATGAACAATGTTTGACCTCAATAATGTAAGTCGCTCTGGATAAGAACATCTGCTAAATTACTAAAATGTAACATCATGTACAGTGGGGTATCCCTTGGGCTGTTACTCTTCTCTATTTTTACAAATGATTTGCCACTTATCTTACAAGAAGCTAAAATGACTATGTATGCTGATGATTGCACACACTTCTCTTCAGCAACTACAGTGAGCTCACTGAGACTCCAAGTAAGGAGTTACAGTTAGTGTCAGAATGGGTCATTAACAATAAACTAAAACCAAAATAATTGTATTTGGTTCAAAGCATTCTCTTAGACCTAGTTGAAGAAGCTGAACTCCTACGAGTAACATTGGATGGTCAGTTATCATGGTCAAGTCATATTGACAAAGTTGTTAGGAAGATGGGTAGAGGTACAGTGCCTTCAGAAAGTATTCACACCCCTTGATTTTTACACATTTTGTTGTGTTTCAGCCTGAATTTAAAATGCATTAAATTGAGAATTTATGTCAGCGGCCTACATAATGTCAAAGTTGAATTATGTTTTTCAAAATTGTTACAAATTCATAAAAATGTAATAGCTGAAATGTCTGGAGTCAATAAGTATTCAAACTCTTTGTTACGGCAAGCCTAAATAAGTTCAGGAGTAAGAATGGGCTTAACAGGTCACTAATAAATTGCATAGACTCTGTGTGTGCAATAAAAGTGTAAAAAAATATTTTTGAATGACTACCTCATCTCTGTACCCCACACATACAATTATCTGTAACATCCCTCAGTCGAGCAGTGAATTTCAAACACAGATTCAACCACAAAGACCAGGGAGGTTTTTCAATGCCTTGCGAAGAAGGGCACCTATTGGTAGATGGGTAAAAAACAAAAGCAGACATTGAATATCCCTTTGAGCATGGTGAAGTTATTAATTACATTTACATTTACGTCATTTAGCAGACACTCATCCAGAGCGACTTACAAATTGGTGCATTCACCTTATAGCTAGTGGGAAAACCACTTTACAATATGATTTTTTTAAGGGGGGGTAGAAGGATTACTTTATCCTATCCCAGGTATTCCTTAAAGAGGTGGGGTTTCAAGTGTCTCCGGAAGGTGGTGAGTGACTCCGCTGTCCTGGCGTCGTGAGGGAGCTTGTTCCACCATTGGGGTGCCAGAGCAGCGAACAGTTTAGACTGGGCTGAGCGGGAACTGTGCTTCCGCAGAGGTAGGGGGGCCAGCAGGCCAGAGGTGGATGAACGCAATGCCCTCATTTGGGTGTAGGGACTGATCAGAGCCTGAAGGTACGGAGGTGCCGTTCCCCTCACAGCTCCATAGGCAAGCACCATGGTCTTGTAGCAGATGCGAGCTTCAACTGCAAGCCAGTGGAGTGTGCGGAGGAGCGGGGTGACATGAGAGAACTTGGGAAGGTTGAACACCAGACGGGCTGCGGCATTCTGGATGAGTTGTAGGGGTTTAATGGCACAGGCAGGGAGCCCAGCCAACAGCGAGTTGCAGTAATGCAGACGGGAGATGACAAGTGCCTGAATTAGGACCTGTGCCGCTTCCTGTGTAAGGCAGGGTCGTACTCTCCGAATGAGGTAGAGCATGAACCTACAGGATTGGGTCACCGCCTTGATGTTAGCAGAGAACGACAGGGTGTTGTCCAGGGTCACGCCAAGACTCTTTGCACTCTGGGAGGAGGACACAACGGAGTTGTCAACCGTGATGGCGAGATCATGGAACGGGCAGTCCTTCCCCGGGAGGAAGAGCAGCTCTGTCTTGCCGAGGTTCAGTATGAGGTGGTGATCCGTCATCCACACTGATATGTCTGCCAGACATGCAGAGATGCGATTCGCCACCTGGTTATCAGAAGGGGGAAAGGAGAAGATTAGTTGTGTGTCGTCTGCGTAGCAATGATAGGAGAGGCCATGTGAGGATATGACAGAGCCAAGTGACTTGGTGTATAGCGAGAATAGGAGAGGGCCTAGAACTGAGCCCTGGGGGACACCAGTGGTGAGAGCACGTGGTGCGGAGACAGATTCTCGCCACGCAACTTTGTAGGAGCGACCTGTCAGGTAGGACGCAATCCAAGAGTGAGCCACGCCGGAGATGCCCAACTCGGAGAGGGTGGAGAGGAGGATCTGATGGTTCACAGTATCAAAGGCAGCAGACAGGTCTAGAAGGACAAGAGCAGAGTAGAGAGAGTTAGCTTTAGCAGTGCGGATAGCCTCCGTGACACAGAGAAGAGCAGTCTCAGTTGAATGACCAGTCTTGAAACCTGACTGGTTTGGATCAAGAAGGTCATTCTGAGAGAGATAGCAAGAGAGTTGGCTATAGACGGCACGCTCAAGAGTTTTGGAGAGAAAAGAAAGAAGGGATACTGGTCTGTAGTTGTTGACATCGGAGGGATCGAGTATAGGTTATTTGAGAAGGGGTGCAACTCTCGCTCTCTTGAAGACGGAAGGGACATAGCCAGCGGTCAAGGATGAGTTGATGAGCGAGGTGAGGTAAGGGAGAAGGTCTCCGGAAATGGTCTGGAGAAGAGAGGAGGGTAAAGCGGGCAGGTTGTGGGGCGGCCGGCCGTCACAAGTCGCAAGATTTTATCTGGAGAGAGAGGGGAGAAATAAGTCAAAGCATAGGGTAGGGCAGTGTGAGCAGGACCAGCAGTATCATTTGACTTAACAAACGAGGATCGGATGTCGTCAACCTTCTTTTCAAAATGGTTGACGAAGTCATCCACAGAGAGGGAGGAGGGGGGGGAGAATTCAGCAGGGAGGAGAAGGTGACAAAGAGCTTCCTAGGGTTAGAGGCAGATGCTTGGAATTTAGAGTGGTAGAAAGTGGCTTTAGCCGCAGAAACAGAGGAAGAAAATGCAGAGAGGAGGGAGTGAAAAGATGCCAGTTCCGCAGGGAGTCTAGTTTTCCTCCATTTCCGCTCGGCTGCCCGGAGCCCTGTTCTGTGAGCTCGCAATGAGTCGTCAAGCCACGGAGCAGGAGGGGAGGACTGAGCCGGCCGTGAGGATAGGGGACATAGAGAGTCAAAGGATGCAGAAAGGGAGGAGAGGAGGGTTGAGGAGGCAGAATCAGGAGATTGGAGGGAGAAGGATTTAGCAGAGGGAAGAGATGATAGGATGGAAGAGGAGAGAGTAGCGGGAGAGAGAGAGCGAAGGTTGCGACGGCGCATTCCCATCTGAGTAGGGGCAGAGTGAGTAGTGTTGGAGGAGAGCGAGAGAGAAAAGGATACAAAGTAGTGGTCGGAGACATGGAGGGGAGTTGCAGTGAGATTAGTAGAAGAACAGCATCTATTGCCTGCCTTGTGAGTAGGGGGGGACGGTGAGAGGGTGAGGTCAAAAGAGGAGAGGAGTGGAAAGAAGGAGGAGAAATGAGTCAAAGGTAGACGTAGGGAGGTTAATGTCACCCAGAACTGTGAGGGGTGAGCCATCCTCAGGAAAGGAACTTATCAAGGCGTCAAGCTCATTGATGAACTCTCCAAGGGAACCTGGAGGGCGATAAATGATAAGGATGTTAAGCTTGAATGGGCTAGTGACTGTGACAGCATGAAATTCAAATGAGGAGATAGACAGATGGATCAGGGGAAAAAAGAGAATGTCCACTTGGGAGAGATGAGGATTCCTGTGCCACCACCCCGTTGACCAGATGTTCTCGGGGTATGCGAGAACACATGGTCAGACGAGGAGAGAGCAGTAGGAGTAGCAATGTTTTCAGTGGTAATCCATGTTTCCGTCAGCGCCAAGAAGTCGAGGGACTGGAGGGTAGCATAGGCTGAGATTAACTCTGCCTTGTTGGTCGCAGAACGGCAGTTCCAGAGGCTGCCGGAGACCTGGAACTCCACGTGGGTCGTGCGTGCAGGTTAGAGTGGCAGCAGCAACGCGGTGTGAGGCGTTTGTAAAGTGTATTACACTTTGATGGTGTATCAATACACCCAGTCACTACAAAGACATAGGCGTCCTTCCTAACTCAGTAGCAGGAGAGGAAATAAACCACTCAGTGTTTTCATCATGAGGCCAATGGTGACTTTAAAACAGTTACAGAGTTTAATTGCTGTGATAGAAGAAAATTGAGGATGGATCAACAACATTGCAGTTACCCCACAATACTAACCTAATTGACAGATTGAAAAGAAGAAAGCCTGTACATAATACAAATATTCCAAAACATGCATCCTGTTTGCAACAAAACACTAAAGTAATGCAGCAAAAGCTATTAACTTTTTGTCCTGAATAGAAAGTGTTATGTTTGGGGAAAATCCACTCTCCATAATTTCAAGCAAAGTGGTGGCTACATCATGCTATGGGTATGCTTGTAATCATTAAGGACTGGGGAGTTTTTTAGGATAAAAGAAACAGAATTGAGTTAAGCACAGGCAAAATCCTTGTGGAAAACCTGGTTCAGTCTGCTTTCCACCAGACAGATTTCAGATTCCACCTTTCAGCAGGACAATAACCTAATACACAAGGCCAAATCTACACTGGAGTTGCTTACCAAGAAGATAGTGAATGTTCCTGAGTGGCCAAGTTACAGTTTTGACTTAAATCGCCTGAAAATGGTTGTGTAGCAATGATCAACAACCAATTTGACAGCGCTTGAAGAATTTTGAAAATAATCATGGGCAAATGTTGCACTATCCAGTTGTGGAAAGCTCTTAGAGACTTACTCAGAAAGACTCACAGTTGTAAAAGCTGTCAAAGTGGCTTCTACAAAGTATTGACTCAGGGGGTGTGAATACTTATGTAAATGAGATATTTCTGTCAATTTGCAAACATTTCTAACAACATGTTTTCACTTTGTCATTATGGGGTATTGTGTGTATATGGGTGAGAAGAAAAAAATATTTAATCCATTTTGAATTCAGGTTACAACACAACAACGTGGAATAAGCCAAAAGGTATTAATATTTCTGAAGGCACTGTCTGTTTCGCATTTTTGACACTAAGTTCAACTATACTAGTTGTTCAGGCTCTGATCTTGTCTCATCTTGACTACTGTCCGGTAATTTGGTCAGGTGCAGCAAAGAAAGACCTAGCAAAGCTGCAGCTGGCTCAAAACAAAGCAGCGCGCCTTGCCCTTAACTGCACACATGGAACTAACATCAACAACATGCATGATAGTCTTTCATGGTTGAGGTTTGAGGATACATTTTGTTTTTAAGAAACATTTGTGTGTTGAAAATTCCTTACCACTTGTATGATCTACTTTCATATACTTCAAACAGACATACATACCCCACCAGACACGCTACTATGGGTTTCTTCACTGTACCCAAACCAAAAACAGATTTAATGTGTCACTCATTTATATATAGAGCCATGTCATCATGGAATGCTCTGCCACCAGAGGTTACTCAGGCTAAACGCAAGTTCAGCTTTAAAAAACAGATTAAAAAACATATTGTATCACAGCGCCTCTCCTATTTCTAAAGATCTAATTTAAACCCCCTAGAGTCGATGTCCGCACCCTGCTGGAAATATAATTAGCATAATAAAAAAATCCCCATAGAAATCTGTCCGTTTAAATTAGAGATATCTGTTTTTTTGCAATGAATGCGTCTCAATCCACCGCACCTGCTGATGTCGCACTTCCACATCTGCTGTGAAAGGTGACCGAGCTAGAGCAACCATGAGACATCCCGAAAATCGGTCTTCACACAAAATCGTCTGTAGCGTCAGAACGGTTTGGCCTACAAACTATTTTGGAAAGATTAGACTTTTGCTCTACAACCCTCTTCAATCGTCTTGTGAGTGGTCTGAAGTCGGTAAAGCCGATCTGCCAACTTCTGTCTGTAGCGTCCGAACAGTTTGGGCTGCACACTAATATGACCCCTCTGTGGAAAGGTGAGACTCTCACTAACATGTACATTCAGGCCTCACAAGACTCGTCTGAATGTCCCCTGTTACCAGTTGAAAACAATTATGGAAGTATATATGGAGACTGTTTAGTGCCAAACATGAGGGGTTAAATACATGTAAAAAGAAAAAGACAAATGTTTCCTGATCTTTCTTATATCTATCAGATATATTGTAGTACAGACACTTCCGAAAAAACTTCCTTCAGATTTTTTTTCGGGGGCTATCTGTTGTTCCATGTAGTGAATCTGTTATTCAGTGTGTTTGCATGGGCTAATTAAATGTTTAATCAAATTATTGTTCTATCATTTTTGTAGATACTTCAAGGGGTCTTTAAATTCAAAATCAATGAGCAAAATTATCCTTGGTATGACCTTCTTAAAACAAGTCCACATAGCTTAGTAGAACCCCTGTCCCCCGGCATAGACAGGGCTTAGACTGTAATGGGTTAACTTTACTGTATACAGTGAGGGGGAAAAGTATTTGATCCCCTGCTGATTTTGTATGTTTGCCCACTGACAAAGAAATGATCAGTCTATAATTTTAATGGTAGGTTTATTTGAACAGTGAGAGACAGAATAACAACAAAAAAATCCAAAAAAACGCATGTCAAAAATATTATAAATTGATTTGCATTTTAATGAGGGAAATAAGTATTTGACCCCCTCTCAATCAGAAAGATTTCTGGCTCCCAGGTGTCTTTTATACAGGTAACGAGCTGAGATTAGGAGCACACTCTTAAAGGGAGTGCTCCTAATCTCAGCTTGTTCCCTGTATAAAAGACACCTGTCCACAGAAGCAATCAATCAATCAAATTCCAAACTCTCCACCATGGCCAAGACCAAAGAGCTCTCCAAGGATGTCAGGGACAAGATTGTAGACCTACACAAGGCTATAATAATGGCGTTACAGCATTTTGTCCTTTGCCACACACACTTTAATGCCAGTTTCCCAAATGTATTGAAGTGGAAAAGGACATTAGAGTTTAGTTTACAACATCACTCAAGACATGCACACACACACACGCACACACCTGCCATCACAGGTCGAATTACGTCATTCTTCTCACCCATTGCAATAATCTCACACTGTGCTGACAAACTCCCACATGGACAGACACATGGAAAGACAGGCTCCCGCTGGCTTTTGTTAAGGTGATGACGGTTCACCTTCAGCTGTGTGGTGAAATGTTATCACTGCGTTAGTCAACCGCTCCCTCTCCTCCTTTCTTCTCTTCTCTCTGCCGTCCCGCCTGCATCTCCCTCCCCTCTTTCCCTTCCTTCTCTTCCATCCCCTCGGTGATATTCCACCCTCTCCTCGACACCCTTCACCTTCTCTGAGGTCTGTATCATTTCTCTCCTAAACAGCTTAATCCTTCCCTCCGCTCTGTGTCTCTGTGTCTCTGTGTCTGTGGGTATGTGTCTCTGTGTGAGTCTGTGTCTCTGTGTGTCTGTGTGTCTGTGTCTCTGTGTGTCTCTGTGTGTCTCTGTGTCTCTGTGTCTCTGTGTGTCTCTGTGTTTCTGTGTGTCTCTGTGTTTCTGTATCTCTGTTAGTCTCTGTGTCTCTGTGTGTCTTGGTGTGAGTGGCAGGAACAGGCCGGGCCGGGCTGGCGACGCACACCGTAGGCTTGGTGCGAGGAGCAGGAACAGGCCGGACCGGGCTGGCGACGCACACCGTAGGCTTGGTGCGAGGAGCAGGAACAGGCCGGGCCGGGCTGGCGACGCACACCGTAGGCTTGGTGCGAAGGGCAGGAACAGGCCGGGCCGGGCTGGCGACGCGCACCGTAGGCTTGGTGCGAGTGAGCAGGAACAGGCCGGGCCGGGCTGGCGACGCACACCGTAGGCTTGGTGCGAAGGGCAGGAACAGGCCGGGCCGGGCTGGCGACGCGCACCGTAGGCTTGGTGCGAGGAGCAGGAACAGGCCGGGCCGGGCTAGCGACGCGCACCGTAGGCTTGGTGCGAAGGACAGGAACAGGCCGGGCGTGGCGACGCCACCGAGGCGGTGCAGCAGGAACAGGCCGGGCCGGGCTGGCGACGCACACCGTAGGCTTGGTGCGTGGAGCAGGAACAGGCCGGGCCGGGCTGGCGACGCACACCGTAGGCTTGGTGCGAGGAGCAGGAACAGGCCGGGCCGGGCTGGCGACGCACACCGTAGGCTTGGTGCGAGGAGCAGGAACAGACCGGGCCGGGCTGGCGACGCGAACCGTAGGCTTGGTGCGAGGAACAGGAACAGGCCGGACCGTACTGGGAACACACACCACTGGCCTTAAACGGGGATCAGGAACGGGCCGGTCCGGACTGGCAATACACCTCAGTACCTCGCCGTGCCTCTACAACTTCCTTCCCTCCTCTCACCAATGGCTCCCGTAACCCGGTGGCCCTCTCTCCTCGTCTCCCATTTCGCCCCTGTGGCAGCCTCCTGCTGCCCAGTCGCCCACCGTGTGCCCCCTAAAAATTTTCTGGGGTTGCCTCTCGTCCGTCCGACGACGACACTGTTGACGCCCGTTGCTCCTCTCTCGCCAGGGCCTTAATCTTAGCCCATGGCCCCTTGCCCCCGAGCATGTCCTCCCAGGACCACGATTTGCCCACCTGGGCCATCGCCAACCTTTCCAGCTCCTTTCCCGGCGCTTCCTCCCATGTCCAGGCCGCCTGCTCCTGGACACGCTGCTTGGTCCTGGTATGGTGGGATCTTCTGTCACGATCGTTAGACGGAGTAGACCAAGGCGCAGCGTGATGAACGAACATATTACTTTATTTAAGGAATACACGATAAACAAAACAACAAATGATGACGTGACATCCTAGGTTAACAACCAACACGGAAAAAACCAAACGGAACAAGATCCCACAACTATTGTGGGAAAACAGCCTCTATAAATATGGCTCCCAATCAGAGACAACCAGCAACAGCTGACACTCGTTGCCTCTGATTGGGAACCACTCTGGCCAACACAGAAATACAAAACATAGAATATACACACCCTGGCTCAACATATAGAGTCCCCAGAGCCAGGGTGTGACAGTATTGTTGGATTTCAGTGCAGCCTTTGCTGTTTTTGATCATTAATTGTTAGTATAAAAACTCACTTGTTATGGTTTTACATCACCTGCCATCACATGGTTGGAGAGCAGTGGCGGTCAGTGACGTTTAAGATGAGGGAGGACGATTTTTTAGTTTTTCATATACATGGCCTTATTTCTATTACAGCATATTGGATGACTGTCATTCATATTCCATTCACCCAGTTCAATGTAACAGCGATAGGTTTAGGCTACTACATGATGCTCAAATTTTCCCTATACCCATCATGGTTGCTACAACCTAGCCGATGAATGAAAGTTTATAATGTAGGTGCACACAGGTCCAGAGAAAATGTTGAGGTGACAGACAGTGACACATGGAAAGACAGTGACACATTCAATACCGCCTTGCACACTCTTGGGGTGCAATCATTAGTCCAACAGTTGCAAACGAGAGTTTGCTTCCATTTAAGAAAAGTTTTTCAACAGAATTGGCCGAATGAATATACCTCTGATCACGCTTAACAGCCACGTTGTATTCCTTCTCCCATCTATGCGCTCTCCTCCTCTCACCTTTTCCCTTCGCTTGTGGACTTCAATGCACAACACATCAGCTGTATGTGACCAGGCAAAAAAAACTTTCCAAACCACATCATGATCGCTACACACAGCCTACAACCGCTACACACAGCCTACATCGTTGTCACCATATTAGCTAAAGTAACATCATAGTCAACATAGCTAATAAAACTAATGCATTAGTAAACCCGCTACAATCATGCAGTAATGTTGTAGTCAGTAAGCAGTTTAGCACTTACACCAGCGTGCCCCATTGGCAATAAATTAGTAAAACCAAAAGCTTAACTTGACTTCGAAGAGTTCTAGTGTTGTGTTGGATAGTCATAGCCAGCTAGCTAACATAGTATCCCTCTGATTGAGCTGGGTGTTTGAGTAGGCTAAACTAGCTAGTGTTCTAGCTAAGGAAGTGAAACTGAAAGTGAAAAACAATGACGAAATCTCTCTCTATCGTTCTATTGCTTCTCCTTCATTTTGGAAGAAATGAATTTGTTAAAAACGGTTAAACTATTGTCTTTCTCTCTCTGAGTCAACTACTCAAATAGCTAGCTGTAGCTTGTGCTTTCAGTACTAGATTAATTCTCTGATCGTTTCATTTGTGGACAACATGTCAGTTCATGCTGCAAGAGCTCTGATAGGCTGGAGGACCTCCTCCGGAAGTTGTCATAATTACTGTGTAAGTCTATGGAAGGGGGTGAGAACCATGAGCCTCATTTGGTGACATGTGAATATATTTAGTATAGTTTTATCTAAAAAGGATAACTTTTTAAATGTTCTACAATTTTTATGAAATTCACTGAGGAGGATGGTCCTCCCCTTCCTTCTCTGAGGAGCCTCCACTGTTGGAGAGTTACCTATCCAAAATAAGTGTTCTTTGATAGAAGCTTCAATAACATGTCCCATGTAGCTCAGTTGGTAGAGCATGGCGCTTGCAATGCCAGTGTTGTGGGTTCGATTCCCAAGTGGAACCAGTATGAACAATGTTTGACCTCAATAATGTAAGTCGCTCTGGATAAGAACATCTGCTAAATTACTAAAATGTAACATCATGTACAGTGGGGTATCCCTTGGGCTGTTACTCTTCTCTATTTTTACAAATGATTTGCCACTAATCTTACAAGAAGCTAAAATGACTATGTATGCTGATGATTGCACACACTTCTCTTCAGCAACTACAGTGAGCTCACTGAGACTCCAAGTAAGGAGTTACAGTTAGTGTCAGAATGGGTCATTAACAATAAACTAAAACCAAAATAATTGTATTTGGTTCAAAGCATTCTCTTAGATCTAGTTGAAGAAGCTGAACTCCTACGAGTAACATTGGATGGTCAGTTATCATGGTCAAGTCATATTGACAAAGTTGTTAGGAAGATGGGTAGAGGTACAGTGCCTTCAGAAAGTATTCACACCCCTTGATTTTTACAAATTTTGCGAAGAAGGGCACCTATTGGTAGATGGGTAAAAAACAAAAGCAGACATTGAATATCCCTTTGAGCATGGTGAAGTTATTAATTACATTTACATTTACATTTACGTCATTTAGCAGACACTCATCCAGAGCGACTTACAAATTGGTGCATTCACCTTATAGCTAGTGGGATAATCACTTTACAATATGATTTTTTTAAGGGGGGGTAGAAGGATTACTTTATCCTATCCCAGGTATTCCTTAAAGAGGTGGGGTTTCAAGTGTCTCCGGAAGGTGGTGAGTGACTCCGCTGTCCTGGCGTCGTGAGGGAGCTTGTTCCACCATTGGGGTGCCAGAGCAGCGAACAGTTTAGACTGGGCTGAGCGGGAACTGTGCTTCCGCAGAGGTAGGGGGGCCAGCAGGCCAGAGGTGGATGAACGCAATGCCCTCATTTGGGTGTAGGGACTGATCAGAGCCTGAAGGTACGGAGGTGCCGTTCCCCTCACAGCTCCGTAGGCAAGCACCATGGTCTTGTAGCAGATGCGAGCTTCAACTGCAAGCCAGTGGAGTGTGCGGAGGAGCGGGGTGACGTGAGAGAACTTGGGAAGGTTGAACACCAGACGGGCTGCGGCATTCTGGATGAGTTGTAGGGGTTTAATGGCACAGGCAGGGAGCCCAGCCAACAGCGAGTTGCAGTAATCCAGACGGGAGATGACAAGTGCCTGGATTAGGACCTGTGCCGCTTCCTGTGTAAGGCAGGGTCGTACTCTCCGAATGAGGTAGAGCATGAACCTACAGGATCGGGTCACCGCCTTGATGTTAGCAGAGAACGACAGGGTGTTGTCCAGGGTCACGCCAAGACTCTTTGCACTCTGGGAGGAGGACACAACGGAGTTGTCAACCGTGATGGCGAGATCATGGAACGGGCAGTCCTTCCCCGGGAGGAAGAGCAGCTCCGTCTTGCCGAGGTTCAGTATGAGGTGGTGATCCGTCATCCACACTGATATGTCTGCCAGACATGCAGAGATGCGATTCGCCACCTGGTTATCAGAAGGGGGAAAGGAGAAGATTAGTTGTGTGTCGTCTGCGTAGCAATGATAGGAGAGGCCATGTGAGGATATGACAGAGCCAAGTGACTTGGTGTATAGCGAGAATAGGAGAGGGCCTAGAACTGAGCCCTGGGGGACACCAGTGGTGAGAGCACGTGGTGCGGAGACAGATTCTCGCCACGCAACTTTGTAGGAGCGACCTGTCAGGTAGGACGCAATCCAAGAGTGAGCCACGCCGGAGATGCCCAACTCGGAGAGGGTGGAGAGGAGGATCTGATGGTTCACAGTATCAAAGGCAGCAGACAGGTCTAGAAGGACAAGAGCAGAGTAGAGAGAGTTAGCTTTAGCAGTGCGGATAGCCTCCGTGACACAGAGAAGAGCAGTCTCAGTTGAATGACCAGTCTTGAAACCTGACTGGTTTGGATCAAGAAGGTCATTCTGAGAGAGATAGCAAGAGAGTTGGCTAAAGACGGCACGCTCAATAGTTTTGGAAAGAAAAGAAAGAAGGGATACTGGTCTGTAGTTGTTGACATCAGTGGGATCGAGTGTTGGTTTTTTGAGAAGGGGTGCAACTCTCGCTCTCTTGAAGACGGAAGGGACATAGCCAGCGGTCAAGGATGAGTTGATCAGCGAGGTGAGGTAAGGGAGAAGGTCTCCGGAAATGGTCTGGAGAAGAGAGGAGGGTATAGGGTAAAGCGGGCAGGTTGTGGGGCGGCCGGCCATCACAAGTCGCAATATTTGATCTGGAGAGAGAGGGGAGAAAGAAGTCAAAGCATAGGGTAGGGCAGTGTGAGCAGGACCAGCAGTGTCATTTGACTTAACAAACGAGGATCGGATGTCGTCAACCTTCTTTTGAAAATGGTTGACGAAGTCATCCACAGAGAGGGAGGAGGGTGGAGGGGGAGGAGAATTCAGCAGGGAGGAGAAGGTGACAAAGAGCTTCCTAGGGTTAGAGGCAGATGCTTGGAATTTAGAGTGGTAGAAAGTGGCTTTAGCCGCAGAAACAGAGGAAGAAAATGCAGAGAGGAGGGAGTGAAAAGATGCCAGGTCCGCAGGGAGTCTAGTTTTCCTCCATTTCCGCTCGGCTGCCCGGAGCCCTGTTCTGTGAGCTCGCAATGAGTCGTCAAGCCACGGAGCAGGAGGGGAGGACTGAGCCGGCCGCGAGGATAGGGGACATAGAGAGTCAAAGGATGCAGAAAGGGAGGAGAGGAGGGTTGAAGAGGCAGAATCAGGAGATTGGAGGGAGAAGGATTTAGCAGAGGGAAGAGATGATAGGATGGAAGAGGAGAGAGTAGCGGGAGAGAGAGAGCGAAAAAACTTCCTTCAGATTTTTTGGGGGGGACTATCTGCTGTTCCATGTAGTGAATCTGTTATTCAGTGTGTTTGCATGGGCTAATTAAATGTTTAATCAAATTATTGTTCAATTCATTTTTGTAGATACTTCAAGGGGTATTTAAATTCAAAATCAATGAGCAAAATTATCCTTGGTATGACCTTCTTAAAACAAGTCCATATAGTTAGTAGAACCCCTGTCCCCCGACATAGACAGGGCTTGGACTGTAATGGGTTAACTTTACTGTATACAGTGAGGGAAAAAAGTATTTGATCCCCTGCTGATTTTGTATGTTTGCCCACTGACAAAGAAATGATCAGTCTATAATTTTAATGGTAGGTTTAATTGAACAGTGAGAGACAGAATAACAACAAAAAAATCCAGAAAAATGCATGTCAAAAATATTATAAATTGATTTGCATTTTAATGAGGGAAATAAGTATTTGACCCCCTCTCAATCAGAAAGATTTCTGACTCCCAGGTGTCTTTTATACAGGTAACGAGCTGAGATTAGGAGCACACTCTTAAAGGGAGTGCTCCTAATCTCAGCTTGTTCCCTGTATAAAAGACACCTGTCCACAGAAGCAATCAATCAGATTCCAAACTCTCCACCATGGCCAAGACCAAAGAGCTCTCCAAGGATGTCAGGGACAAGATTGTAGACCTACACAAGGCTGGAATGGGCTACAAAACCATCGCCAAGCAGCTTGGTGAGAAGGTGACAACAGTTGGTGCGATTATTCGCAAATGGAAGAAACACAAAAGAACTGTCAATCTCCCTCGGCCTGGGGCTCCATGCAAGATCTCACCTCGTGGAGTTGCAATGATCATGAGAACGGTGAGGAATCAGCCCAGAACTACACAGGAGGATCTTGTCAATGATCTCAAGGCAGCTGGGACCATAGTCACCAAGAAAACAATTGGTAACACACTACGCCGTGAAGGACTGAAATCCTGCAGCGCCCGCAAGGTCCCCCTGCTCAAGAAAGCACATATACAGGGCCGTCTGAAGTTTGCCAATGAACATCTGAATGATTCAGAGGAGAGATGGGTGAAAGTGTTGTGGTCAGATGAGACCAAAATCGAGCTCTTTGGCATCAACTCAACTCGCCGTGTTTGGAGGAGGAGGAATGCTGCCTATGACCCCAAGAACACCATCCCCACCGTCAACCATGGAGGTGGAAACATTATGCTTTGGGGGTGTTTTTCTGCTAAGGTGACAGTACAACTTCACCGCATCAAAGGGATGATGGACGGGGCCATGTACCGTCAAATCTTGGGTGAGAACTTCCTTCCCTCAGCCAGGACATTGAAAATGGGTCGTGGATGGGTATTCCAGCATGACAATGACCCAAAACCCACGGCCAAGGCAACAAAGGAGTGGCTCAAGCTCAAGAAGAAGCACATTAAGGTCCTGGAGTGGCCTAGCCAATCTCCAGACATAAAACCCATAGAAAATCTGTGGAGGGAGCTGAAGGTTCGAGGTGCCAAACGTCAGCCTCGAAACCTTAATGAGGAGTGGAACAAAATCCCTCCTGAGATGTGTGCAAACCTGGTGACCAACTACAAGAAACGTCTGACCTCTGTGATTGCCAACAAGGGTTTTGCCACCAAGTACTAAGTTATGTTTTGCAGAGGGGTCAAATACTTATTTCCCTCATTAAAATGCAAATCAATTTATAACATTTTTGACATGCGTTTTTCTGGATTTTTTTGTTGTTATTCTGTCTCTCACTGTTCAAATAAACCTACCATTAAAATTATAGACTGATCATGTCTTTGTCAGTGGGCAAACGTACAAAATCAGCAGGGGATCAAATACTTTTTTCCCTCACTGTATATGAATATGTATAGATGAATAGTGTGTAAATAGTATTTTTGTTGTCTCTTGGTTTCTTTCCAATATATAAACTCTTATTTTATTTCAATTATTTGTTTAGAATTTAATGTAATATCTTATACTGTTCTTATATATAACTGTTCTGTACTTTGTCATGTATTTGTACGTTTTATGTTTACCCCATGTCACGGAATCAGCCGAGGCTGCCCCTCCTCCTTGCTCGGGCAGGCTTAGGCGTTCACCACAACCATCGGCGATGCCCATGGCTTCACCTCCGGGGTCCAGTGGGATTCGGCTCTCGCTCCCGAGGGCTTATGATGGCAGAGCGGCCGGGTGTCAGTGTTTCCTGCTCCAGGTTGAACTCTACCTAGCAACCATCCACCCAGTGCCCTCGGGATACGAGAGCGTGTCCGCCCTCATCTCCTGTCTGTCCGGCAAGGCGCTGGAGTGGGCCAATGCCGAGTGGGGGGGAATAGATGCCGCTACTGTCAACTATGCGGAGTTCACCCGCCGCTTCAGGGCAGTATTCGATCATCCACCAGAGGGCATCCATTCCACCTTAGACAGGGGAGAAGGAGCACACAGGAGTTCGCGCTGGACTTCTGGACGCTGGCTGCCAACGCGGGATGGAATGAGAGGGCCCTCATCGACCACTACAGATGTAGCCTGAGGGAGGACGTGCGTCGGGAATTGGCCTGCAGGGACACCAACCTCAGCTTCGACCAACAGGTGGACATGTCCATTCGCCTGGATACCCTGTTGGCTACCCGCGGACGTCCGGATTCAGGGCCATACATTCCATCCCCCAGCACTTCCGAGCCGACCCCTGTGGAGCTCGGAGATGCTGGTGCTAGGGAGACCAGGAGAGAGACCAGGAGGGAGGCCGTCCCCTGCACCAACTATGGCCGCAGAGGACACACTGCTGGTCGGTGCTGGGGAGGGTCTCCTAGTAATCGAGGCGATAGGCAGCGCACTGATGAGTCATTCCAGGTGAGTAGGCACCCAACTCACCCAGAGCTCTCTGTTGCGCATGTGTATTAAAGTTGTGTTTCCCGAGGTTTCTCCTCACTCCCAGCATAAGGCGCTAGTAGATTGAGGCGCAGCTGGGAATTTTATCGATCGCCAATTCACCTATAAGTTAGGGATTCCTATTGTACCTGTTGATGTGCCCTTCTCCATCCATGCCCTAGATAGCCGCCCTTTGGGGTCAGAATTGATTAGGGAAGTCACAGCGCCGCTCAGGATGAAAACGCAGGAGGGCCATGAGGAGATACTACGTTTGTATTTGATTGATTCTCCTGCATTTCCCGTGGTGTTGGGGCTTCCCTGGTTAACATCTCATGACCCCAACATTTCATGGCAACAGAGGGCTCTCAAGGGATGGTCTGATCAGTGTTTCGGGCGGTGTGTATGTGTTTCCGTAGGGGCAACGACGGTGGAAAGCCCGAACCAAGTTCCCACCATGCACATTCCACCTGAGTATGCCGATTTGGCACTCACCTTCTGTAAAAAGAAGGCGACTCAATTACCACCTCATCGACAGGGGGATTGTGCGATAGACCTCCAAGTAGGCGCTGCGCTCCCGCGTAGTCATGTGTATCCTCTGTCTCAGGAGGAGACGGCGGCTATGGAGACATACGTCACCGAATCTCTGAGACAGGGATACATACGGCCGTCCACTTCCCCTGCGTCCTCGAGTTTCTTTTTTGTGAAGAAGAAGGATGGGGGTTTACGCCCGTTTATTGATTACCGTGGTCTCAATCAGATCACAATCAAATACAGCTATCCTCTCCCTCTGATTGCTATTATGACGGTCATTACACGGGGCGCGATTCTTCACAAAATTGGATCTCAGGAGCGCGTACAACCTGGTGCGCATTAGGGAGGGTGATGAGTGGAAGACAGCATTCAGTACCACCTCGGGTCACTATGAGTACCTCGTCATGCCATACGGTTTAATGAATGCTCCTTCAGTCTTCCAATCATTTGTGGACGAGATTTTCCGGGACTTGCATGGACAGGGTGTAGTGGTGTATATTGATGACATTCTAATATACTCCGCTACACGAGCCGAGCATGTGTCCCTGGTGCGTCGAGTGCTTGGTAGACTGTTAGAGCATGACCTGTATGCGAAGGCGGTTCTTCCAGGAGTCCATCTCCTTCCTGGGACATCGGTTGTCCGCGTCAGGGGTGGAGATGGAGATTGACCGCATTTCTGCCGTGCGTAATTGGCAGACTCCCACCACGGTGAAGGAAGTGCAGCGGTTCTTGGGTTTTGCCAATTACTACTGGAGGTTTATCCGGGGCTTTGGACAGGTAGCAGCTCCCATTACCTCCCTGCAAAGGGGGTCCAGAAAGCGTCTGCAGTGGTCGGGCTGAGGCGGACAGGGCGTTTAGACATCTGAAGGACCTGTTTACCTCGGCTCCGGTGCTGGCACATCCGGATCCCTCTTTGGCGTTCCAAGTTGAGGTGGATGCGTCCGAGGCTGGAATCGGCGCTGTGCTGTCTCAGCGCTCGGGTACGCCACCTAAACTCCGCCCCTGTGCTTTACATTCTAAGAAGCTCAGTCCGGCAGAGCGCAATTATGACGTGGGGGACAGGGAGCTGTTAGCTGTAGTTCAAGCCCTAAAGGTGTGGAGGCATTGGCTTGAGGGGGCTAAACACCCTTTTCTCATTCTGACTGACCATCGTAACCTGGAGTACATCCAGGCAGCGAGGAGGCTGAACCCTCGTCAGGCAAGGTGGTCTATGTTTCTCTCCCGATTTGTATTTAAGCTCACCTATAGACCAGGGTCACAGAACCCTAAGGCAGACGCCCTGTCCCGACTACATGACACAGAGGAGAGGTCCATTGAGCCCACTCCCATACTCCCGGAGTCTTGTCTGGTGGCACCGGTGGTGTGGGAGGTTGATGCGGACATCGAGCGGGCGTTACGCACCGATCCTACTCCCCCACAGTGTCCAGAGGGTCGGAGGTACGTGCCGCTCGAGGTTCGCGATCGATTGATATATTGGGCTCACATGTCACTCTTCTGGTCATCCTGGTATTGGTCGGACAGTGCACTGCCTTAGTGGGAAGTACTGGTGGCCCACTTTAGCTAAGGACGTGAGGGTTTATGTTTCCTCCTGCTTGGTGTGCGCCCAGTGTAAGGCGCCTAGACACCTGCCCAGAGGGAATTTACAACCCCTACCTGTTCCACAACAGCCGTGGTCTCACCTATCGGTGGATTTTGTCACGGACCTTTCCCCTCCCAGGGGAACACGACGATCTTGGTTGTTGTGGATCGGTTTTCGAAGGCCTGCCGTCTCATTCCTATGCCAGGTCTCCCTACTGCCCTAAAAACTGCTGACGCCCTGTTTACACACGTCTTCCGGCACCACGGGGTGCCTGAGGATATAGTGTCTGATCGGGGTCCCCAGTTCACCTCTAGAGTCTGGAGGGCATTTATGGAACGTCTGGGGGTCTCGATTAGCCTTACCTTAGGTTTTCACCCCGAGAGTAACGGGCAGGTGGAGAGAGTGAACCAGGATGTGGGTAGGTTTCTGAGGTCCTATTGCCAGGACTGGCAGGAGGAGTGGTCAGGATATATTCCCTGGGCAGAGATAGCCCAAAACTCACTCCGCCACTCCTCCACTAACCTTACGCCTTTCCAGTGTGTGCTAGGTTATCAGCTGGTCCTGGCACCTTGGCATCAGAGCCAGATCGAAGCCCCTGCGGTGGACGAGTGGTTTCGGCGCTCGGAGGAAACTTGGAATGCGGCGCACGTCCATCTGCAGCGGGCTATCAGGCGGCAAAAGGCGAGCGGCGATCGCCACCGCAGTGAGGCTCCGGTGTATGCACCGGGAGATCGGGTCTGGCTCTCGACCCGAAACCTGCCCCTTCGCCTGCCCTGCCGGAAGCTGGGTCGGGCGGTTTGTGGGGGTATTTAAAGTCCTGAGGAGATTGAACGAGGTATGCTATAGGTTACAACTGCCCATTAATTACCGCATTAACCCCTCGTTCCATGTGTCTCTCCTCAGGCCGGTGGTGGCTGGTCCACTCCAGGAGAGTGAGATACGAGAGGCTCCTCCGCCCCCGTTGGACATCGAGGGGGCTCCGGCGTAATCAGTCCGTTCCATCTTGGATTCGAGGCGTCGGATGGGTGGCCTGCAGTATCTCGTGGAGTGGGAGGGGTACAGTCCGGAGGAACGGTGCTGGGTCCCTAGGAGGGACATCCTAGATCCCTCCATGTTGAGGGACTTCCACCGGAGTCATCCGACTCGCCCTGCTCCGCGTCCTCCTGGCCGTCCCCGAGGCCGGGGTCGACGCACGGCTGGAGCCGCGCGTCAAGGGGGGTACTGTCATGGAATCAGCCGAGGCTGCCCCTCCTCCTTGCTCGGGCAGGCTTCGGCGTTCGTCGTCCCCGGTGTACTAGCTGCCACCGATCTATGTTTCGGTGTTTGTCTAGTTTGTCCTGATTGTTTTCACCTGTTTCCCATTATGTTATATTGTATTCCCTTTATAACCCCCTGTCACTCATTGGTTTTTGTGTGTGATTGTTTTCCGTGAGGTCGGCAGCGTTCGGGTGTATGCGTATTTTGTTTCCTCCCTGTTTGGAGGTTTTGTTTGTATTTTGATTACTGTGCTAGTAAAGTTTGTCTGCCAGTAGCTCGGTGTCCTGCGCTTGACTTCGCTCACCGCATACACCGCCCTGACACCCCAGAAAGAGTAGCTGCTGCACATGGAGTAGCTAATGATATCCTCATAAACTAAACTAAACCACACAGGGTGTCACGATCGTCTGAGGAAACGGACCAATACGCAGCGCGTGGAGTGAACATGATGACTTTATTTAAATAAAAGCAACCACGAAAACAACAAACAAATGACGAATGTGAAGTCCTACGGTACACTGACCAAAAGGATCAAAAACCCACAAACCCAACAAGAAAACATACAGATTAAATATGGCTCCCAATCAGAGATAACGAGCCGACAGCTGACACTCGTTACCTCCGATTGGGAGTCTTAGACCAAACCTAGAAATGAACCCAACAGAAATGCAAACCTAGAAATACACACAACAGAACTACCAACATCGAAATACACCCAAATACCCAACAAAACAAAATACACCCTGGCTCAAATACTCAAAGTCCATGGAGCCAGAGTGTCACAGTACCCTCTAAAGGTGCGCACTCCGGGCGCACCAGCATAACAGTCTAGGGGAGGGTCTGGGTGGGCGTCTGTCCATGGTGGCGGCTCTGGCCCAGGTCGTGGTCCCCACCCCACCTTAGTCACTATCCGCTTCCGTAGCCCCCTCCACATGACCACCCCCCAACTAACCCCCACTGGATTAAGGGGGCGGCACCGGACTAAGGGGCAGCACCGGACTAAGGACAGTACCTGACTAAGGGGCTCTGGCGGATCCTGGCTGGACGGCTCTGGCGGATCCTGGCTGGACGGCTCTGGCGGATCCTGGCTGGCGGAAGGCTCTGGCTGATCCTGTCTGGCGGAAGGCTCTGGCTGATCCTGTCTGGCGGAAGGCTCTGGCTGATCCTGTCTGGCGGAAGGCTCTGGCTGATCCTGTCTGGCGGAAGGCTCTGGCTGATCCTGTCTGAGCGGAAGGCTCTGGCTGATCCTGTCTGGCAGGAAGGCTCTGGCTGATCCTGTCTGGCGGAAGGCTCTGGCTGATCCTGTCTGGCGGAAGGCTCTGGCTGATCCTGTCTGGCGGAAGGCTCTGGCTGATCCTGTCTGGCGGAGAGCTCTCGCCTCCGGGTCTGCGGACGGCTCTGAAGGCTCATGGCAGACGGGCGGCTTTGCAGGCTCAGTACAGACGGGCAGTTCCTGCGGCGCTTGGCAGACGGACAGTTCAGACGGACGTTGGGCAGACGGGCAGTTCAGACGGCGCGTTGGGCAGACGGACAGTTCAGGCCCCGTTGGGCAGACGGCAGACTCTGGCCGTCTGAGGCGCATCGTAGGCCTGGTGCGTGGTGCCGGAACAGGAGGTACCGGGCTGAGGACACGCATCTCAGGGCTAGTGCGGAGAGAAGCAACAGGGCTTGCTGGACCCTGGGAACGCACATAACGCCTAGTGCGGAGAGCCGGAACAGGGCATGCTGGACCCTGGGGACTCACATAACGCCCTAGTGCGGAGAGCCGGAACAGGGCATGCTGGACCCTGGGGACTCACATAACGCCTAGTGCGGGGAGCCGGAACAGGGCATGCTGGACCCTGGGGACTCACATAACGCCTAGTGCGGAGAGCCGGAACAGGGCATGCTGGACCCTGGGGACTCACATAACGCCTAGTGCGGGGAGCCGGAACAGGGGCATGCTGGACCCTGGGGACTCACATAACGCCTAGTGCGGAGAGCCGGAACAGGGCATGCTGGACCCTGGGGGACTCACATAACGCCTAGTGCGGAGAGCAGCAACAGGACGCACAGGACTCGGGAACACACAGGAGGCTTGGTGCGTGGTGTATGCACTGGTGGTAAAGGGCTGAGACACGCACCATAGAGCCAGTGCGTGGAGAAGACACAGGGCTCTGAAGACGCACTGAAACCTGGTGCGTGGTGTAGGTACTGGTGGTACTGGGCTGGAGCGAGGAGGTGGTACCGGAAATACCGGACCGTGCAGGCGTACTGGCTCCTTGAGCACTGAGCCTGCCCAACCTTCCCTGGGTTGATGCTCCCCGTCCGCCCGACCAGTACGGGAGGTGTAATAACCCGCACCGGCCTATGTGGGCGAACCGGGAACACCATGCGCAAGGCTGGTGCCATGTACGCCGGCCCGAGGAGACGCACTGGTGACCAGCTGCGTGGGACCGGCTTCATGACATCCGGCTCAACACTCAATCTGGCCCGGCCGATACGTGGAGCTGGACTGTACGAACCGGGCTATGCCTGCGTACAGGAGACACCATGCGCTCAACTGCGTAACACGGTGTCTGCCCGTACTCTCGCTCTCCACGGTCAGTCCAGGGAGTAGCGCAGGTCTCCTACCTGACTCTCGCCACACTCCCTCTTAGCCCCCCCAAGAAATTCTTGGGTAGTACCCACAGGCTTCCAGTCTTGCCTCCGTGCTGCCTCCTCATATCGCCGCCTCTCGGCTTTAGCTGCCTCCAGCTCTTCACGAGGACGGCGATATTCTCCCCCGGTTGTGCCCAAGGCCCCTTACCATCCAGAATCTCCTCCCATGTCCATGAATCCTTTATGGGTGGATATAAATCTGTGTAGGTGGATCCTGTTGCCGCTTGACACGCCGCTTGGTCCTTTTATGGTGGGTTTTTCTGTCACGATCGTCTGAGAACGGACCAATACGCAGCGCGTGGAGTGAACATGATGACTTTATTTAAATAAAAGCAACCACGAAAACAACAAACAAATGACGAATGTGAAGTCCTACGGTACACTGACCAAAAGGAACAAAAACCCACAAACCCAACAAGAAAACATACAGATTAAATATGAAACCCCAATCAGAGATACTCGAGCCGACAGCTGACACTCGTTACCTCCGATTGGGAGTCTTAGACCAAACCTAGAAATGAACCCAACAGAAAGGCAAACCTAGAAATACACACAACAGAACTACCAACATCGAAATACACCCAAATACCCAACAAAACAAAATACACCCTGGCTCAAATATCAAAGTCCATGGAGCCAGAGTGTCACACAGGGACTGTGGTGTCAAAGATTGGATTGAGAAAGTAAAGTGCCATTTACCCATTAGAAAGGTGGGCCCTAGAGCAGGAATTACAAAACTTGTGTTGAACAGCTGTTGTGTCATCTGCAAAAACAAAACTGAAGACGATTTTGATCATCTAAAGCGTTTTAGTCCATTTTCTATTCACTGTAATATTTTTTCTCTTTGTCTTGTGTGCCATGATGTTATCATGACAACCCTGGGGTATACTGGTGTAAGTAAATGCTGATAGGAGACTGTTCGTAAAATGTATATATAAAAATAATTATCTTTGCTGTCACGAGGGGCCCGCTAAAATGTTTTGCTCGCAAGGTGGTGGTGGGGGTAGGGGGTATTGATCTGGGTTCGCAGACCCACGAGACACTGTGGCCTCTTGTGATGAGTTCAGTTTTTTTTATGGCCTCCACCCCCATCAAAGTTGTCCATCCCTGTCCTAGATGGATGAAAATGCACACTGGAAGTGGCAAAGTGCAGGCTGGCAGGACTTAGTCAATTAGATACTGGTTGTGACTTCTGATCAATCATTTGCATCAGAGCCAGTGTATTCAGCTGTATACTTTCTATGTACTTCTCTCATCATTGTCAATCTCCTTCTGTCATTCCAGTAGAGGAACCAGGCTTCTAGTTGATCCACCGTCTTCTCGCTCCTGAAGAGTGGCGACCTGTCAATGACCTGCCTACTTATCAGTCTAATCACATCCCCTATCACAAACACACACACGCGCGCACACAGACACACACATGGGGAGGTGGCTGGTGCTGGTGCTGGTGGTTTCTTCATAAAGGAAACAGTATGTGGTCTTACCCAAATGTTTTAGTACATTTCATTACAGGGCCATTACAGTTACAATCCTAATCCAGAGATCCATCTGGCCATCTGTCTGCCCCAACCCAACCCAGTTCACTCCCCTCTCTATACACACATACATACACACACACACACACACATACACATACACACAAACACAGAGACACACACGCTCAAATAAGTAAATCTTGAGAAAGAGAAAACACAGCTACCTCAAGTGAACCAACTACCTGTGAAAACCTTAATATCTCCAGATAAGAACATTCAGTACCAGAACGAGAGAGAGAGAGAGAGAGAGAGAGAGAGAGAGAGAGAGAGAGAGAGAGAGAGAGAGAGAAACATTCACCCTGATAAATCGGTACAGCACAAAACATGGCTACCTCAAGTAAACTAACTTTAAGAACCTTTACTAATCCAGAAGGAGAACATTCAGTGCAATAACAAAAGAGAGAAAAAAACATTCACCTTGAGAAAAAGGTACAGGGACACATTGATTAGCCAAACCCCATGCATAACAGTTTTTAATGATTTAACTACATGTTTTCATAGAGTTGTCCTAGATAATCTATTAGGGTGACATCATCAACAATGCAACAGCAGGCCTCTAGACTAAATGAACACTTGATCTGTTGTTTTCCACTGCTCCTCTCATCCATAATGCTGTTTGCTGTAATTGCTCTTGAGGGGAGAGGAGAAGCTGACCTGTCATTATGTGAGCATTGGTATGATTATTAACAAGGAGATTGTTATGGCGGTGAAATGACAATCTGCAATGCACTCTGGGAATTACACTCACAGTAACATCTTTCACCCTGTTTAAAATGATATACTTTTGACCACTGTGTGCCACTTCTGACATACAGTACAGTGGGTTGAACCAGTTTAACTTAATGAGAACACATCTGAATGACCCTTATTAATGCGTATTAACCCCATGTTAATCAGTGGTGGCTCCACGGAGGAAGGGGAGGACCATCCTCCTCAGTGAATTTCATACAAATAAAAACAGTGAAACATTTAAAAAGTTTGTTTTTAGATAAAACTATGCTAAATATATTCACATGTCACCAAATAATTGATTAAAAACACACTTTTTTTGCAATGAAGGTCTACAGTAGCCTCAACAGCACTCTGTAGAGTAGCACCATGGTGCAGCCGGAGGACAGCTATCTTACATCCTCCTCTGGGTACATTGACTTCAATACAAAACCTAGGAGGCTCATGGTTCTCACCCCCTTCCATAGACTTACACAGTAATTATGACAACTTCCGGAGGACGTCCTCCAGCCTATCAGAGCTGTTGCAGCATGAACTGACATGTTGTCCAAACAATCAAAGGATCAGAGAATTAATATAGTACTGAAAGCATAAGCTAAAGCTGGCTAGCTAGCACTGCAGTGCATGAAATGTGGTAAGTAGATGACTCAAAGAGAGAGAAAGACAATAGTTGAACAGTTTTAAACAAATTAATTTATTCACAAATGAAGGAGAAGAGAGAGAGAGAGAGAGAGAGAGAGAGAGAGAGAGAGAGAGAGAGAGAGAGAGAGAGAGAGAGAGGCCATGCAAATTCAAAAGAAATCGCCACTGCTGTTAACAGCCTACTTCCAACCTCACATAATGCCGCTGGTCATCTGGAAGCAACGGGGGAATGAGGGAGAAAGAACATGGGAGGGAATTACCTACTTGACTTAAACCTCTTGGTCTCTTTGGGAGCATGGGCATCCATGGCTATCAACCTCACTTTTCTCTGTGGGAGGGAATGTGTGACTGTCCAGCTTCAGATCTGAGCTGGGCTCTGAACAATTAAGGGCCACTGTTAGATTAGTGTTAGGTTGAGGCGCTGGAGTGCTGGAGCTCGGTGGAAGGACAAAGCTCTCTCTCAGTGTGGTGCTCTCTCTCTCAATATGGCCGCCCATGCTCCTATTGAGCAGCTCTGCTGTGGAAGAAGTAGACGGTGAGGAAAAGGAAGGCTACTGCAGTTTCTCAGAGAACAGCAAGGCCAATTAATTGCTTCTTATTCAGGCCATCGATTTCATAAAGTGGTTCGGCTGAAAAGGCCATTTGGGAAAGCGATCCTGACAGTTAACTTTGGCTCACCCTTTGAAGCAATGTAGGACTGTTTAACATGCATCAATGATAGGCAAAATATTTTATTTATTTATGAATTAATTGTGTGTTGTGGGTAGATCAATATATGCTTCAGTGTGTCGTTTTTGAGTGTGTGTGTGTGTGTGTGTGTGTGTGTGTGTGTGTGTGTGTATGTGTGTGTGTGTGCATGTGCGTGTGTGTGTGTGTGTAGAGTCAGAAGACTTCAACTCTGCAACAGGCACACGAATTCATCCTCACATCGAACCTGTTTCTAAATCTCCCTTTTTCCATTGCTTTGACTCTTCCCTCCCTCTCTCTCTTTCTCCCCCTCTCTCTCCCTTCTCTCTCTCTCCTGTTTTCTTCTCCCCGTCTTTAAGAGCAGACCTGAAAGACAATCCCAGGAGTGATTAGAGGCTATTTAGCAGTGAGAGGTCTGCAGCTGATCTCACTTAATCTCTCTGATACTACTCTGCTTTTATGGACACATTATTATTCTATACATGTTCTCTGGAACAGACGAGTAGAAGGGGAACTGGAGCCCCGAGGTCGGGAATGATGTCTAATCACACTGATAAAGACACTGGGACTACAGTGAGGGGCCGGGGAGGGCCACCATAACCCAGCCTTATCTCCTCTTACTGTAGCAATCTGTGGGGTCTGTCCCATGCCATGCTATGGCAGGCTGTATGTCACTTGTGAAGGAGATTGTGAGATGAGCACCATGGCTTATATGTGGAAGAGAGCTGTGAAGATCTATCATTGTCTCTCGGCATGGCTATGGAATGGGTTAGTCAGTGGCTGTTTGAGAGCTCTCTGTGCCAGGCTGGATGAAATTACATCAAACAGAAGCCAGAGAGTAGATCAGGCCAAAAATAGGTTTATCTGCTGAGGGCCTGACTGGTTAACTGGGGTAGGATACTGTAAATAGGGCTGGGTAGTCAGATAGTCAGTCAGTTAGTCGGTCAGTCAATCAGTCACTCGCTCACTTGCTCACTCGCTCGCTCATTCACTCACTAGCTCGCTCGCTCACTAATTTGCACTATTCTACAGTTGTCTGGAAATAGTTTTGTTTGTGCCCTAAAACACAAACGAAAGAAAGAGAGGGTAGGAAAGCAGGAGAAAAGAACGAAGGATAGGACAGATAGGAGATGGACCGATACGAGGGGAAGGGGGGGTATAAAGGAGATGAGAGAAGGTATGGAGAGTAGTGAGATAGGAAAGAGGGATAATGGAGGGAGGAGGGAGAGAGTTGTGTTTGCTTTTGCTTGCAAAGCTGTTTTGTTGTGAGGGAAGATAGAAGAGAGAGACAGAGAGAGAGAGAGAGAGAGAGAGAGAGAGAGAGAGAGAGAGAGAGAGAGAGAGAGAGGTGCTTGCTTGGAGTCTGCCAGCAAAGCTATGTGGTTGTGAGTGGCTTTTAATCAGCAGAGAAATTGCGGCTGAATTGGTGAAACGTTATCTGAGGGGCCGGAAAGTGGAGGTGGAATTTACGGAACATTATGTTCCTTCAATAAACAAGCGCTCTTCGAATTTTTTCTCACAGTACTCATTCATCACTCTACTGCTCAGAACACTCCTTTCTCTTCTAGGGCTCTCTCTGAATGGCCTGGAACACTGCCCAGATTGATTTGGGCCTGAAAAGATACAGAACGGTTACAGAGGTTTAAAGCGAAGAGAAGCACTTTTCCTCATCCAGCCGCCACCACCTGTTCATTGGTTTTCTTCCTATACTACTTATTTGTACCTTTGAAGTGGTGCAGTTTGTTTAGTTATTGTTCACACACAATGACACGCACATATACACAAGTGCACACCGATGCACATACAGTGCGTTCGGAAAGTATTCAGACCCCTTGACTTTTTCCACATTTTGTTATGTTACAGCCTTATTCTAAAATTGATTAAATTTTTTTTTTTCCCCTCATCAATCCACACACAATACCCCATAATGACAAAGCAAAAACACGTTTTTAGAAATGTTTGCAAATTTATAAAAAATAAAAAAACTGAAATATCATATTTACATAAGTATTCTGACACTACAAGCTTGGCACACCTGTATTTGGGGAGTTTCTCCCATTCTTCTCTGCAGATCCTCTCAAGCTCTGTCAGATTGGATGGGGAGCGTCGCTGCACAGCTATTTTCAGGTCTCTCCAGAGATGTTCGATTGGGTTCAAGTCCGGGCTCTGGCTTGGCCTCTCAAGGACATTCAGAGACTTGTCCCGAAGCCACTCCTGCGTTGTCTTGGCTGTGTGCTTAGGGTATTTTTTTTTATAAATTAGCAAACATTTCAAAAATCCTGTTTTCGCTTTTTCATAATGGGGTATTGTGTGTAGATTGATGAGGAAAAAAATTAATTGTATCCATTTTAGAATAAGGCTGTAACGTAACAAAATGTTGAAAAAGTCAAGGGGTCTGAATACTTACCGAATGCACTGTACCTGCGTGCACACACAGACACAAACACTCAGTGAAACTATTGGTTCTTTCTGAAACAGGCCACAGTTTCTCAGCAACAAACTCCACACACCGGTAGCCATTTAAGAAACAAAGGTATGATGCTCACTAGGCTGCAGCCATTGAAAGAATACAATTGTTTTCACTGGGATGCTTTGGGTCGTCATCATTAGTCAATGATGGCACCTTGGGTCATTCTCAGTGGTCAACCATGGCACCTTGAGGCGTCCTCATTGGACTGTAGGCTGGCGGCTCTGAGGGAAACCAACCAGACACATCCTATCATCCTCTCACTGTCCTATCAGAAGCGCTGTGGGGCCTCTCTGTGTTTCCTCCTTAACGACAGACAGAGAGCAAATAGAACAGCCAAGTTGCCATTACCCCAAACAACCTGCAGTGTCATTCTCACTCTTATCTGCCTCTCGCTCTCTTACCCCCTGGAAGGGAACACTGCTTTATTAATGGCTGCATCCTCCATCCTCCATCCTCCATCCTCCATCCTCCATCCTCCATCCTCCATCCTCCATCCTCCATCCTCCATCCTTCATCCTCCATCCTCCATCCTCCATCCTCCATCCTTCATCCTCCATCCTCCATCCTCCATCCGCAACACATCGTGTTTGTCTTCACTTCATTTTCCTACTGTTTAGCCTTTGTTTTCTTTTCTATTTTCAGCCCTGTTTTTGATTTCCTTTGTCTATCGGAGTGGGAAAGGTCCCCTCTGTCCAGGGGCCATGTAATATTGGAGGCCCTGCAGTAATTGTGGGAGCAGAAACAAGATGTGTAGATGTGTGGAGTTTTTTTTTATCACAGTAGTGGATGTTCCTTCAACAATACAAATGGGTTTGTGGCACCCAACGTGGGTCTCCAACAATTCATACACCTTAAGTGCCTTCGTTTAACCTTGGAGTCTGGAGATAGAGACTCGCCTCTGTGGTTTTAGTCCTTTGACAGACAAAGTGAAATATCCCGTGGCTAAAGGGCACAAACGCACACAAACGCACACACATTTATTTCTCCACTCCCGGGCTGTTTCCTCCTGAAACCTTTTTGTATAATTTTTGTTCAAAGGCAAGGTTCCGCCAAGAACAAATGCATGCATTCCCCGTTTTAGACAGTAAAATCAGACTCACTTCAGAAAGCAATCACTTAATCTAATGTTAAAAAGTGTGTGGCCTATATTGAAAGAGGATGGGAAAGGATGGGGGTGTTAAGTCTTGATGGGATTCTTAGATCATTAAGCTCACTGGATTTGATTGAGCAAGAGGTTCTGGAACGGACTGCTTTCATCTGCAATCTCCCTCTCATCTGTTATTCACTGCTGATGCAAAGATCTAAAATTTATTTAAAATGCATATTTCACTCTCAATGTGCCCACATAAGGAGAATTGAGTGTGTAGTGGTAGTGTATAGTGTTACGTGTGTGTGTGTGTGTGTGTGTGTATGTGTGTGTGTATGTGTGTGTGTGTGTGTGTGTGTGTGTGTGTGTGTGTGTGTGTGTGTGTGTGTGTGTGTGTGTGTGTGTGTGTGTGTGTGTGTGTGTGTGTGTGTGTGTGTGTGTGTGTGTGTGTGTGTGTGTGTGTGTGTGTGTGTGTGTGTGTGTGTGTGTGTGTGTGTGTGTGTGTGTGTGTGTGTGTGTGTGTGTGTGTGTGTGTGTGTGTGCGTGCGTGCGTGCGTGTGTGTGTGTATCTACAGCCTAGTCTGAGTACCCAGATCGAGGAAAATGACAAGACTAATAATTTATGTAGTGTAGCATCATAACTCTAAATTCACTTCATGCAGGCTTCCTTAAGATGAGAACGTTGTGCAGAGCAGGGTTCCTCAATAGGCGGCCCATGGGCCAAATTATGCCCAGGGGCGATTTTATTTGGCCCCCCAGATAAAAAAAAAGAAGAAGACAAAAAATAAAATTACCAGGAAAACACTCAAAGTCATATTAATTTAGGAAATCTGTTCCCAACTATTCCCACGCATAAATAGAGATGCATACGTGATCGTTTCCCAATGTAATGAAGGTTTGATATTATTCAGTTTTTGTCAAATAATATATCTGTTTGGGCTTCTTGCGGTCAATTTGCAGTGTAGAAATTATTTAGAACTGTTCTGGCCCCCCGACCATCCGCTCAAGAAAAAAATTGTCCCGGTTCTGAATGTAATTGGCGACCCCTCGTGTAGAGAATGTTTTGAAATCTGTGGTAGCTTGTATGGTATATATACAGCCTTGTCTGGGTACCCAGATCCAGGAAAATGGGATGTGGGATTCCAATGAAGTTGTAAAAATTAATCTCAAGAATGATCAATGGAAACAGGATTGACCTGAGCTGAATTTTGAGTCTCATAGCAAAGGGTCTGAATACTTATGTAAATAAGGTATGTCCGTTTTTTTTTTTTTATACATTTGCAAAAATGTCTAAAAACCTGTTTTTTCGCGTTGTCATTATGTGGTATTGTGTGTAGATTTATGAGGATTTTAGAATAAGGCTGTAACGTAACAAAATGTGGAAAAAGTCAAGGGGTCTGAATACTTTCCGAATGCACTGGGAGTGTGCATTCATTTATTTTATTCTGATGTTTCAGGGGGTGCAGCACCCCTTTTCCCCGGGCTATGATTAGAGCCCTTTCGGTTCCAGGTAGAACCATTTTGGGTTCCATGTAAAACCCTTTCCACAGAGAGTTCTACATGGAACCAAAAAGGGTTCTCCTATGGGGACACCGAAGAATCCTTTTGGAACCCTTTTTTCAAAGAGTGTAGGCTACAGGAACAGATAACCAGATTGCATTATTTCCCTCAAACACAATGCAAAAAAATATATATAACAGAATTGTATGTGCATGTTTAATTTGCAATTGGGTCAACTCGTTGTGTCAACTCATCTTTAGTGATGAACCTATCACATTCAGCAGACTTGCTGGCTGGCGGATCAGTGGATTAATGTTGTGTTTATTTGCCTCCGCTTGCCTGCCTGGATGTCACTGCTGGAGCATGGCTAGCACTGTTAGCGTGCTGGAGGCAACATGGCCCGATGATACTAGCGAGCTACAACACAATAAAGCACAAATAAATGTGAAATGTATATGCACCTATTCCTGGCCCTGACTAGATCTCTGAAGACTTGGGCTTTCTAATAATAATAAAATAGATATAAGTAGTCTGTCGTCATCAAACCCATTCCGAGATGAGTTCAGAATCAGAGCTTGGTCTAAAGTTTTTTTTTTTATACTCATTTTATCATAAATGTAACTGTCACTGAGAACGGGGGAGACTGTATACTGCCTCTTAATCCAACCCCAATGGGCTTGTAAAGTTATTGTAGTTTTTGGCTCAAATTCGATGTGATTCTCTCTCTTTTCATTATCTGAGGAGCACATTTTAATAGTGAAATATAGAGCTGTGGTCGATAGGAAAGTCTCTCTGTTTAAGTCCCTATATTGTATTGACAATCTCATTACATAGAGGGACCTCCTCCCTTAACTCATAACAGTGTGTCTGAGTAAACTAATCCAAGTGGTCAGCAACTCCCTGTTGAATCAGATTTGACTGAGAAATGGCTAACATTCAGGTGTTGTCAACACATGGTAATAAAGGATATATGAAGGAGTGGGGCTTCTAGGCTAGTCAATAGGCTCCAGATAATAAAGGAATACTGGTAGCACTGTGATGAAATGTGTTATTATGTTTACAGATAGAAAAGTTACACCAGTGGGCCTCCCGAGTGGCGCAGTGGTCTAAGGCACTGCATCACAGTGCTAGAGGCGTCACTACAGACCCAGGTTCGATCCTGGGCTGTGTCACAATCGGCCTTGATTGGCGCACAATTGTCCCAACGTCGTCTGGGTTAGGGGAGGGTTTGGCCGTGGGGGCTTTACTTGGCTCATCGCGTTCTAGCGACTCCTTGTGTTGGGCCAGGCGCCTGCAGACTGACCTCGGTTGTCAGTTGAACAGCGTTTCCTCTGACGCATTGGTGCTTCTGGGTTAAGGAGCGCAGTTTGGCGGGTCATGTTTCGGAGGATGCATGACTCGACCTTCGCTGCCCGTTGGGGAGTTGCAGCGATGAGACAAGATCAAAATTGGGGGGGGGGAAATACAAAAACATTACACCAGGATACTTCCCATGTTTTATTAATAGTTTCTTTAAAAACATATTGTAGGTAGTAGTTATTTCCTCTTTTCAGCAATCCCAAGTGTCCTCATCTCAATGCTCAGCTCACAAGAGACTCTCAGACCAAAAACATGTCCTTGTGAAGCCTCCTCTTTGTGGCGTTTGTACTGTAGGTAATTGATACATGATTGGAAGTTAAAGTCCTCCACTCTTTCTGTTGGAGCATACAGCCAAAGTATTCCACCCATTAGCTCTCTAAATAATACGACTGTCAACATTTAATGGTTGTAGAGTTTCTACATGTGGATATAAATGGTGGATAGTGGTCAGTATTTTCAAATGTATCCTGTTTAGTATGGATAGTAGAGTGAGGTCCATTACTGTAACAACACTGGAGAAACACCAGAGCTACCATCACTACAACTCTGAGCAATGGAAAACACATGAACAAGATTAAAACATGCCACTCCTACTAAGAGCCACTTGTGTCTTTATGAGAGTACCAGCTACTTTTATTTCCTATAATAAAGTCCCACTTAAAGCAGCATTGAAATGACATCCACATTACACAGCTTCCACTACAGCCATCAGCCCAGAGTGCTGTGGTAAAGCCTGTCCAATTAATCAACCACTATATATTACAGGGGCTACAAACTCACCTGCCTCTCTGCGATAGAGGGAAATGGTCCAAGAACATTGGCTAGAGTAGTTTTGTTAAAAGTTCTTGGAAAAATTCAACACGTTGACCTGCAAATAATTTTGTTTTGTTTTTTAATGTTTCCAGGATATCCTGATTTACTTTACATTTGTCATGTTTCAGATCTTTTTATTTTTATTTGTAACATTCCATCTATGTCCTTGCTTTGATGACTCACTGTTGTTGTGTTGCAGATGTGATATTTATTGTATTTGATTTGATTTGGAGCTAAACATAAAAGTGGGATTTAGGGGGTCGTTGAACTGTCAAGGCAATCTGATGCTGCTCATCCCTTTTTGTTCTTGTTGGAGTTGTATATTGTATTTTTACAGACAGTTGAATTCTGCTCTACAAACTAATTCCACCCCGGCCTTGATTGCCAATGTCACTCAGATAGTGTTTGTTTAGTATGTACTGTAATTGCTCAGTAAGGGCATGTTAGAAAAACAATGAATAACCTCTTCATAATGCATTATAAACATAGGTATAACACCTTATAAGCTATGTATAATGCATTATAAATGTATGTTCATGCAATTGAGAGGGTATTCATAGAAAGTGAAACCAAAAACATTGACACTAGATTGAGCTGTGCTGACAATAGATAGCTATGTAATTGGTGATAATGATGTCAGTGTGTGTGTGTGTGTGTGTGTGTGTGTGTGTGTGTGTGTGTTGCCTGTGGAGGTCAATAATTGATCGGGAGGGAGGGAGGGAGGGAGAGAGAGGAGAGGGGGAGGGGGAGAGGGAGGCCCTGTCGATTCTGTAGATAAAACCAATGGGAGGAAAATAAAAGCCAGAGCTCATTGGGCAGAGCGGGAGGAGAAGGCCATAAATGAAGACTAATGGGGATATGATTGGCCCTGGAGATGGGACACAAATGAGAGGCCGCTGGGTGGGGTAGGAGGGGGCGGCAGGGCTGAGAGGAGCAGGGAGGGACAGTGTAAGGAACATTGTCTAATGACACCCTCCTCCGTCAGTGAGCTACTGTAGGATGACCTCTCAGTCTGCTCCTCAGCCCAGATGGCCAACTCATCAACAACAGGCTCCACTGGCCTCCACAACCAGGCGGAGCACAAAGGAGAAACCACAGACACAATGCTGTATACACACACACACACACATTTTTTTAGTCATTTAGTCATTTAGCAGACTCTCTTATCCAGAGCGGCTTACAGTTAGTGCATTCATCTTAGGATTGCTAGGTGGGACAACCACATACAGTCATAATAAGTACATTTTCCTCAATAAAGTAGCTATCAGCGGGATTATTTAAGATACTCTTTGAAGAGGTAGGGTTTCAGATGTTTTTCGGAAGATGGGCAGGGACTCTGCTGTCCTAGCTTTACACACACACACACACACACACACACACACACACACACAAACACACACCTTCAAATATGCCTGCAGGCATGCAACACACACTCTTTCAGAAGTCTCAGTTGGACTAAAAGTGGGATTGTTTGAGACTGTGGCCTGGTCAGTGAGTACTATTGTTGTCAGCTCAGGTTACTACTCTGTTCTAACACAGAGAACTAGTCAGTGATCAGTACACAGAACACACCTCCGTCAGTTTCTCCAACCCACTGTTTTCATCCCACTACTTAATTCTCCCCATCTGATACAAATGCCCACAGCAAAATAACAACAAATGGATCTGAAATTGAGACTGTATTTTTCATTACGCCTTCGTACTCTACATGCAGATGGAAGGGTGTTACAAGATCAAATGGCACTTATTGTTTTTTACTCTTCGTTAAGGGTATATTTGTTTGAGACGTACAATTACAGTGTTTGTTTCTCTCTCATGGTGTCTGTGTTCTGAGGGGAATAAACACCACACACACATAGATAATGAACGAGAAGTGGCACAGCAATCTGCAGTGAAAACCTGAGGTCATAAGAAGTGGCCCTCATATATAAATTACCTCGTTAATGTACAGCTAATCATCCAGGCAGACTGAGGGCCGTGAGGCCAGCGGGGATGGGGATTTGGACGCATGAAGTCTCATAAAAACTGGATTGACATAAACAATCAGAGAACAGTGATAGAGGTGTCTGTTTCTCAGGAGACAGAGAGGTTGCCACACCTGAAGAGTGAGAGCTCAAACCAAATGAATGACAATGTACACAACAGGTGATTATACACGGACATGCACACGTATCCACACATAGCACAAACATGTGCATGCACTCTCCTTTCTTATTCTGTGTGCGAACAGGCACAGGGACGAGCACAGGCACACGCACAGTCAAACACACGCACGCACACACACACACAATATCCCCACAGAGATAATACAGTCTTTATATTACACCTCATCATGCAGTGTGAGCGTTCAGTGATATCAGTGATATGATGTATTCTGGATTCATTATTGAGGCTGACGAGTGCTGTAGATTTAATGTGGACCAATTTTGTTAAGGAAAAACACTATGTAAATCAAGTGCGCAGGGCAATTTCCAAAGGTGCCTTCCCAAGCACACTGACACTGCAGTGAAGGGATGAGGTACAGAGAGAGCCCCGGGGTGCAGGGATGAGGTACAGAGAGAGCCCCGGGGTGCAGTGAAGGGATGAGGTACAGACAGAGCCCTGGGGTGCAGTGAAGGGATGAGGTACAGACAGAGCCCCGGGGTGCAGTGAAGGGATGAGGTACAGAAAGAGCCCTGGGGTGCAGTGAAGGGCTGAGGTACAGACAGAGCGCTGGGGTGCAGTGAAGGGATGACGTGCAGAGAGAGTCCCAGGGTGCAGTGAATAATGATGGCGCCGGAGGAGATGGCCGCCGTTTTACGGCCCTCTAACCAATTGTACTATTATGTGTGTTTTTTCGCGTTATTTGTAATTTATTCTGAACATGTTTCTGCCACCATCTTTTATGACCAAAAAGAGCTTCTGGATATCAGGACAGCAACTACTCACCTCGTATTGGACGAAGATTTTTTTTTCAACGAGTCGGATGGATATTCTACAGACACCCGACAAGGCCCAAATCCCCGTCATTCGCATGAGAAAGAGACAGAGATATCGTGGACGTAGGTCAGGGTGCCTTGTAAGGATCTGACAGCGAGCAAGTAAACTGCCTCTTCCATCAATCCTATTAGCCAACGTACAATCATTTGAAAATAAATTGGACAACCTGAGATCAAGATTATCCTACCAACGGGACATTAAAAACTGTAATATCTTATGTTTCACCGAGTCGTGGCTGAACGACGACATGGATAATATACAGCTGGCAGTATATATGCTACATCAGCAGGATAGAACGGCTGACTCCGGTAAGACAAGGGGTGGCGGTCTGTGTATATTTGTAAACAACTGATGGTGCATAAAATCCAATACGAAGGAAGTCTTGAGGTTTTTGCTCATGATAAGTTTTATCTCATGATAAGCTGTAGACCACACTATTTACCAAGCAAGTTTTCATCTATATTTTATCATTGCACTCAATGAGCTGTATAAGGCCATAAGCAAACAGGAAATCCAGAGACAGCGCTCCTAGTGGCCAGGGACTTTAATGCAGGGAAACTTAAATCTGTTCTACTTACTTTCTACCAGCATGTTAAATGAGGAAAAAAAACTCTAGACCACCTTTACTCCACACACAGAGATGCGTACAAAGCTCACATCAACATCATTATCCCAGAAACCCTAGACCCACTCCAATTTGCATACCACCCCAACAGATCCACAGATGATGCAATCTCTATTGCACTCCACACTGCCCTTTGCCACCTGGACAAGAGGAACGCCTACGTGAGAATGCTATTCATTGACTACAGCTCAGTGTTCAACACCATAGTGTCCTCAAAGCTCATCACTAAGCTAAGGACCCTGGGACTAAACACTTCCCTCTGCAACTGGATCCTGGACTTCCTGACGGGCCGCCCCCAGGTGGTAAGGGTAGGTAACAACACATCTGCCACGCTGATCCTCAACACGGGGGCCCCTCAGGGGTAAGTGCTCAGTTCCCTCCTGTACTCCCTGTTCACACATGACTGCATGGCCAGGTACGACTCCAACACTATCATTAAGTTTGCCGACGACACAACAGTGGTAGGCCTGATCACCGACAACGATGAGACAGCCTATAGGGAGGAGGTCAGAGACCTGGCCGTGTGGTGCCAGGATAACAACCTCTCCCTCAACGTGATCAAGACAAAGGAGATGATTGTGGACTACAGGGAAAAAAAAGAGGACTGAGCACGCCCCCATTCTCATCGACGGGGGCTGTAGTGAAACAGGTTGAGAGCTTCAAGTTCCTTGGTGTCCACATCACCAACAAACTATCATGGTCCAAACACACCAAGACAGTCATGGAGAGGACACAGCAAAACCTATTCCCCCTCAGGAGACTGAAAATATTTGGCATGGGTCCTCCGATCCTTAAACAGTTATACAGCTGCACCATCGAGAGCATCCTGACTGGTTGCATCACCGCCTGGTATGGCAACTGCTCGGCCTCCGACCGTAAGGCACTACAGAGGGTAGTGCGTACGGCCCAGTACACCACTGGGGCCAAGCTTCCTGCCATCCAGGACCTCTATAGCAGGTGGTGTCAGAGGAAGGCCCTGAAAATGGTCAAAGACTCCAGCCACCCTAGTCATAGACTGTTCTCTCTGCTACCGCACAGCATGCGGTACCGGAGCGCCAAGTCTAGGTCCAAAAGGCTTCTTAACAGCTTCTACCCCCAAGCCATAAGACTCCTGAACAGCTAATCATGGCTACCCGGACTATTTGCATTGTCCCCCGCACCCCACCCCACCCCACCCCCTCTTAAATGTTTTACTCATCCATTTTTTACTTAACAATTTTTTATTTTGGTTAAGGGCTTGTAAGTAAGCATTTCACTGTAAGGTTGTATTCGGTGCATGTGGCAAATACAATTTGATTTGAAGGGATGAGATACAGAGAGAGCCCCGGGGTGCAGAGAAGGGATGAGGTGCAGAGAGAGCCCCGGGGTGCAGTGAAGGGATTAGGTACAGAGAGAGCCCTGGGGTGCAGTGAAGGGATGAGTGCAGAGAGAGCCTTCGGGGTGCAGTGAAGGGATGAGGTACAGAGAGAGCCCTGGGGTGCAGTGAAGGGATGAGGTACAGAGAGAGCCCTGGGGTGCAGTGAAGGGATGAGGTGCAGCGAGAGCCTCGGGGTGCTTGGCAGACTCTCAATAGAAGTGTCACACTCTCTTATAGGGGAGGTTTTACCACCAATCTGACTCGATGCAGACTCTCAACAGAGGAACTCAAAAGCACAGATACACTTTTGTGCCTATGCCTCGTCTGACTGTGAACCTCTCACAGCTCTCTCTCTCTCTCTCTCTCTCTCTCTCTCTCTCTCTCTCTCTCTCTCTCTCTCTCTCTCTCTCTCTCTCTCTCTCACACTCTCTCTCTCTCTCCAACATTCAAATATTTGGTGATTTGGACAATCAATTGATGTTCACTAAAAAGGTTATGGAAGAAAGGGTTTCAGAATCACCTACATTTATTCACCTTATGCTTTCTGGTCACATAGTCAGGTATCTTGAGTGAAACATGGGCCTCAGGGTGAATGGGTTGTGTAGAAGCAACATCCAATCACAAAACCAATGTTTCACACACAAAAAATGCCATTATGATTCCTCCTTTGACAATATATACACACTCACTCTCACTCTCACACTCACATAAACACATGCACACACACACACACACACACACACATTTTTCAGTCTCTCGTCCCATTTCCATGAATTATAATACTTAATGGAAAATGGAATAGCAATTGGTCAATGAAGCGATTATATAATTTATCATGAACGAAGGTAGAGAGAGTAAATTATAATAAAAACATTAAAAACAATCCCAGCCTTTACCCATCATTTGACAGGGTGAGGCTGATTCACATTGATGATGCTTTTTACATTCCTGCATACATGTATTTACATTAAAAACCAAGGCTTTCCATTATCAAATTTTCTATAGAAAGTTTTCGATTCAGGCACATCAACATTACTCAATAGATGTGTTTTAATGCTCCAGTTCAAGAGCTTTTCTGTCATCGTTTTTGGCATCGGGACCACCAGTAAAGATCCTTGTTTCACCATCTCTGCCTACTGCCTACTGTATATCCTGCACCGCACCTGGGTCACACCTCACCCCAACCCTTACAGAGAATCATGTACAGTACATGATGTTTCAATCAATAAACTTTGCATGAATTGCACCAGGGTTGCATAAGTGGAATATTTCAATCTCCACTGGTTTGTATGCACTCACTCTACCCATCCATTTTAGCCATCCATTTATTGATAATCTGCTGTGTCCTCAACTATGGAAGAATGGGGGGGATAATATATTTCAGAGGCTATATGAGAAATAGGATAGGGAAGGGAAAAAAAGGAAGAGATACAGTATAGAGAGAGAGATCAAAACTCATCCATACACACAGCAAAGACATCAGTCGTTGGTTCCCTTTCATGTTTGTGTCAAAGGAGATTAAACACTGGTAGAGAGGGCCTAGCCTACTATAGCATCCTAAGCCCTGACATTCATTCACACAGCAGCACCAAACGTGTTACATAACATCATCACAAAGTACACCATGTAACTATGTTATTTTAAGCTAACATTTAGAGCTCTGTTTTACCATGTTAATACAGCAGAACATCTCCTTATTGTAGCCTGCCTGGCTGTCTCCTTCAGAGAACCGCAGCTGATCCAGTGTAGTGATATGTAACCTAGTGGAGAGAGGTAGGCCCTGCCTGGAGTCACGTGAACACATTCCATTTGAATCAAAGACAGCTCTAAGCACTGCAGAGCATTGAGCAGCAGCGTAGCCTGTTGCCGTGGAGATTAGCTGTGCGGGCCCCTTCACAAGCTGAAGGGTGACATGGTTAAAGAAATAAAGAAATAAATGCAGCAAAAAGAAACACAATTTGCTGTTAAATCTTTGCAAATGAAATGCCTAATGCCTTGCCTCCCTCTGTCCTCCCTCGCTCTCTCTCTCCCTCTCTCTCTCTATTTATCTCTCTCCTCCTCATTCTCCCTCGCTCTCTCTCTCTACCTCTCTCTCTCTCCCTCTCTCTCTCTATTTATCTCTCTCCTTCTCCCTCTCCCTCTCTCTACCCTCTCTCTAAGAGTAGCACTTGTTTGTACCGCTGGGATCATTTAAAAGTATAATTTATTGATAATGAAGTTGGGAAAGCTTTGATATGGCAGAGCAAGGCAGAATAAGCGGACAGAGGAGAGCATGCTGTGCCACATTTTCAGGGGCTCCAAGTGTTTACTATATTGAACATCTCTCTCTCTCCCCTCTCTCCCCTTTCTCCCCTCTCTCCCCTCTCTCCCTTCTCTCTCTCCCTTCTTCACACTCTCCCTTCATCCCTGTGGGACATTCATTCAGCTCTGTGTCAAAATGTGATAATAGAGACAAACACAATATATTTTATTCATAAAGTAAACAAGATAGTAATACAAATGTCTGCAAAGCGACGGTATGTAGCCTCCAGTACACAAGGCAATGCAGGTCAGCGTGCAGTGGGTGCTTAAAGACAGACAGGCTCACTCACCAACCCCAGTCATGTTCTCTGTCCCCAGGGGAAAGAATGCTACTCGCAGCCAGGTTGTTATGTGTTATGCAGTCTCACTGTTATCCACAGTAACACATTTGTTTATTTATTAATAAATAAAATGCAAATTATGGGGCCTATTATCAAGGCAAACAAGCACAAATACAAACATGCGGCTCTATAAAACGTGATATTCATGAAGTAAATTCTAATCCCGTAGAATGGTACTTTGCCAGTAGTTTATAATTCCTCCAGGCCTTTGAAGGTGTTAGACAAAATGCAGTATGGCACCTGGAGAATGGGAGTGATTATACAGTAACAGAATGAAATGTCACTCATGAAAACCTGTAATCCACAGAACGGCTTTTTACTCATTTCATCTATTTAAATAACTGTTATGGACACAGTCATAGGCCTACAGTATTATACACACTAGTCTACTCTGCATGTACTCTTCTCTCTCTCTGCGTTAACCTATTGAGTTATTTCAAATAGAGAATGTTTATCAGTAGAAGTGAAAGAGGAAGTTCTGTAACTATTGGCACAGCATCCTGTGAGAAACATACAGTATATGCTGATATAGACAGCTGTCACAAGATCTGACCTTGATCTATAAACCACAGCTGTTTTCTCACCTTCGTTTTTAATTTCTTCATTTTCAACTCTTCTTATTAGACCTGGGTTCAAATGCTATTAGACATCATTTAAAATACTTTAGATGTGCTTGATTGAGCTTGCCTGGCGCAATGGAACCAATAGAGTAGTCGCAAAAGTGCAAACCCTGCTCATCCAGCAATCCAGGCAGGCTGAAGCAAACTCTCATAATATCTGAAAGATTTCATATAGTATTTGAACCCAGGTCTGCTTCTCATACAGTAAGCAGATACATGCACTGTATACATGGGCCCTCCCTCAAACACTCATGACAGAACCCGGTCTTACTCTGCTACAGTAAGGGTCAGGTGCTACACTGCAACCAACACAGCCTTATACCACATCCTTTGAGCAGAGACCTGCAAGCTAAACCTACAGACTCATCCTATAGACATTGCAGGGTAAGGAGATTCTAGTGAACTAGAGCAATTGATACATTTTAGTGCCAGATCAAAACAGATGGAGATTTTTTGGGAAATATCTACAGTTTTGTCGATAATCAAATGTTATCCATTTTATATATGATAAGCTAATTTTGTCGCTATGTTTAGGAAGAATTTATAATATTTTACATGTAATCACTTTTCATAGATAACCCTTAATTGGTGTTCAGCATGGCAAATCACACCAGCGTCCTGAGATGCATCCTGCTGATGCTATTGGCCATCGCTCTGGCCTCGGCTTTGAGAACATTGGACACGACCGAAGAGCTAGAGAAGACCAACTTCGGGACCCCGCCCCCTCGCCATGGCCTCAAATTACTCCTCTGGTACGTCCAGACCTGCATCGACAACAACATGGTGTCCCTCTGTGACCCAAGGGAGGGAGAATACGGGTTCCATATGTTCAAGAACTATAAACTGTTACTCCCCAAACTGAAAGACCAGAACCTGTACACCTACTACACCATCGGTAACCTCCATTCCCACGGTGCAGAGAACCTGCCCTATGAAGTGAGGCAGTACTACGACAAGGACAATCTCCTCAGCAACCAGGACAGGGTGCTGGTGAAGTACAACCAGAACAACAATCACATTGAGAAGATCTACATCTCAGAGCACTACAAGCAACGCAAGACGTACATGATCGGGCCCAATCTTCTCTCCTCTCTCAGACTGCCCAGTTGGCTTGCATTGATATGATAGTATGAATATCAAATCTGTACATTATGCTATTTACTATTGTTTTTCTTGACACAAACATGATGGCATTACTAAACCTGTAATATCTCAACCTGACTTGATTGGTGATGTGTTTGATGTAACTTTCTGTTTCCTTTACAGACACGCTATATAAATAAATTTTTACAGACAGAACATTGCGATTCTGAGTGCACTGAAATCAAGTTCAATTGTGTCTGCTATAATGCAGGTCTGTTCAACTATTGTCTTTCTCTCTCTTTGAGTCAACTACTCACCACATTTAATGCAATGCAGTGCTAGCTAGCTTTAGCTTATGCTTTCAGTACTAGATGAATTCTCCGATCCTTTGATTGGGTGGACAACATGTCAATTCATGCTGCAAGAGCTCTGATAGGTTGGAGGAAGTTGTCATAATTACTGTGTAAGTCTATGGATTGGGGTGAGAACCACGAGCCTCCTAGGTTTTGTATTGAAGTCAATGTACCCAGAGGAGGACGGAAGCTAGCTGTCCTCTGGCTACACCATGGTGCTACCCTACAGAGTGCTGTTGAGGCTACTGTAGAGTTTTAATCAATTATTTGGTGACGTGAATATATTTAGTATAGTTTTGTCTAAAAATGAATACTTTTTTAATGTTTCACTGTTTTTATTTTTAATGACATTCACTGAGGAGGGTGGTCCTCCCCTTCCTCCTCTGGGGAGGCTCCACTGCTCTTTTGTTCACCCAAGCCTGACACCACCTTGAAGGGGACGTTTTGGTGGTGTTGTTATAGTGTGTCTTTTGCAGTATAACACCAGCTCCTTTGACATATACCACTTAAGTTTCTGTTCATCGTTTAAAATAAACACTTCTCCATTCACTGTTTTCACCATTCACCCTGAGAGTAATGGTCTTTCCCCAACATAGCTTAGAAAATCATCTTAGTGGGAAATTAGTTTATCTGTAGTGCAGAGAGAGAGAGAGAGAGAGAGAGAGAGAGAGAGAGAGAGAGAGAGAGAGAGAGAGAGAGAGAGAGAGAGAGAGAGAGAGAGGGAGAGAGAGAGAGAGAGAGAGAGAGAGAGAGAGAGAGAGAGAGAGAGAGAGAGAGAGAGAGAAGAGAGAGAGTAAGAGGGAGAGAGAGAGAGAGAGAGAGAGAGAGAGAGAGAGAGAGAGAGAGAGAGAGCTAAGGATATGAAAATGACTCTATGAACAGCTCATAGAGGATGAGAAATGGCATGTTTTATGAAATGAATAAGGGTAGCAGAAGATGTAACCATGAGTAATGGTTTTAGTGTGAGACCATATATCCATATGACTGTTTTAAAGTCCCAGTACACAATATATGGTGTAATAGTCTACTCAGGACTGTGGATTGCCATCATTATCTCAGTAGAGACCCTTGACCATTATCCAAACAGATTAGTTAAAACATTGGCACACATGTACAGTTAACATATTTATGAATTTTAGTAATAGACAACATTTGAGTTCTTTTCCAGTAAAAAAAAATAATATATATATACAGTACCAGTCAAAAGTTTGGACACACTTACTCATTCAAGGGTTTTTCTTTATCTTTACTATTTTCATTGTAGAATAATAGTGACGATATCAAAACTATGAAATAACACATATGGAATCAAGTAGTAAACAGAAAAGTGTTAAATAAATCAAAATATATTTCATATTTGAGATTCTTCAAAGTAGCCACCCTTCGCCTTGATGACAGCTTTGCACACTCTTGGCATTCTCTAAACCAGCTTCGTGAGGAATGCTTTTCCAACAGTCTTGAAGGAGTTCCCACATATGCTGAGCACTTGTTGGCTGCTTTTCGTTCACTCTGCAGTCCAACTAATCCCAAACCATCTCAATTGGGTTGAAGTCGGGTGATTGTGGAGGCCAGGTCATCTGATGCAGCACTCCATCACTGTCCTTCTTGGTCAAATAGCCCTTACACAGCCTGGAGGTGTGTTTTGGGTCATTGTCCTGTTGAAAAACAATTGATAGTCCCACTAAGCGCAAACCAGATGGGATGGTGTATCGCTGCAGAATGCTGTGGTAGCCATGCTGGTTAAGTGTGCCTTGAATTCTAAATAAATCAGAGACAGTGTCACCAGCAAAGAGCCCCAACACCATCACACCTCCTCCTCCATGCTTTACGGTGGGAACCATATATGCGGAGATCATCCATTCACCTACTCTGTGTCTCACAAAGACACGGCGGTTGGAACCAAAAATCTCACATTTGGACTCATCAGACCAAAGGACAGATTTCCACCAGTCTAATGCCCATTGCTCGTGTTTCTTGGCCCAAGCAAGTCTCTTCTTATTATTGGTGTCCTTTAGTAGTGGTTTCTTTGCAGCAATTAGACCATGAAGGCCTGATTCACGCAGTCTCCTCTGAACAGTTGATGTTGACATGTGTCTGTTACTTGAACTCTGTGAAGCATTTATTTGGGCTGCAATCTGAGGCTGGTAACTCTAATGAACGTATCCTCTGCAGCAGAGGTAACTCTGGGTCTTCCTTTCCTGTGGCGGTCCTCATGAGAGCCAGTTTCATCATAGCGCTTGATGGTTTTTGCGACTGCACTTGAAGAAACTTTCAGTTCTTGAAATTTTCCGGATTGACTGACCTTCATGTCTGAAAGTAATGATGGACTGTCGTTTCTTTTTGCTTATTTGAGCTGATCTTGCCATAATATGGACTTGGTCTTTTACCAAATAGGGCTATCTTCTGTATACCACCCCTACCTTGTCACAACACAACTGATGGTCTCAAACGCATTAAGAAGGAAAGAAATTCCACAAATGAACTTTTAAGAAGGCACACCTGTTAATTGAAATGCATTCCAGGTGACTACCTCATGAAGCTGGTTGAAAGAATGCCAATTGTGCAAAGCTGTCATCAAGGCAAATGGTGGCTACTTAGAAGAATCTCAAATATAAAATAATTTGTTTAACACTTTTTTGGTTACTACATGACTACATATGTGTTATTTCATAGTTGTGATGTCTTCACTATTATTCTACAATGTAGAAAATAGTAAAAATAAAGAAAAACCCTGGAATGAGTCGGTGTGTCCAAACTTTTGACTGGTACTGTATATGTTATGCTATCCTAGTTTTGTAAGCTGCTATTACACAATACAAGAAAGACTGTCATTTGATAAATTGTTGAAAGAGGGAGAAACAACCTTCTCTCTCCTGCAACCCTCTTTCTCTCTCTCTTTCCTTCAAAACTCCCTACACTCCTACAGTATTCTGAGAAAGCCAAGCTAAGCCAAGCCTCTACTTCTACTCATTCATCTTCAGCTCTGCTCTGTTGCCACTGGGAGGACACCAATTGTGCAGGTGTGCTTTTCCTTCAGGCGGAATTCAGATTTGATTTGATACTCCCACGGAGAATGTTATGGGGCTCCTGAAAAGGGCCATGGGTAAATAAGGCCAGTGTGGCCAGATAAGATAGATTTATAGGGGCTTCAGTCTATACAAAATGTGTAGGTATTGATGGGGCTGCATGTGTCTGTGTGTGTGTGTGTGTGTGTGTGTGTGTGTGTGTGTGTGTGTGAGTGTGTCTGTGTGTGTGTGTGCGCACACACGCACGCACATGGGTGGGTGCAAATGTGTGTGTGTGCGTTCCTGTGTGCTCCTAGAAATGCATTATGAATTACATTCATTTGTGAGATGCAAGTGTACACACCATAAACACACCCGACAGAATCAAACACACACACACACACACCCACGAGACAGATCAGTGATGTACTACATATTATACTCTTCTCTCATCGTCCCTGCACCTCTGTCCCTGCACCTTTTTGTTCTCTCTAAATGAGAATGAAATCAAATCAGATTAAAGGCAGCGCTTGGAGGAGCACATGGCTCTGATGTGTCTGTCCATGCTTAACAGGAGACAGGTTTTTCGCTTTCTGCGCTAGCTGCCTGGGTGGATGGGGGGAGTCCGTCTGACTCCGAGCAGCTCTTTGACAGAATTCTAAAGCGGCAGAATGAACAGATGTCTCCCAATGATTAATGTGCCTCTCTTCTTCTCCTCTGAAGAGCTGCGTGCCCGTGCATCTCTTTCCCTCCTCTCTCTCTCTCCTCTCTTTCTTTCTCTCTCTCGCTCTCTCTCTCTCTCTCTCTCTCTCTCTCGCTCTCTCCTCTCTCTGTCTCTCTCTCTCTCCTCTCTCTGTCTCTCTCCTCTCTCTCTCTCTCTCCTCTCTCTCTCTCTCTCTCTCTCTCTCTCTCTCTCTCTCTCTCTCTCTCTCTCGCTCTCTCTCCTACTGCTCATAGTCACTCTGTAAAGCTAGTTTGTTCACTTCTCTCTCTCTATCTTTCTCTCTCTCTCTCTCTCTCTCTCTCTCTCTCTCTCTCTCTCTCTCTCTCTCTCTCTCTCTCTCTCTCTCTCTCTCTCTCCGCACCTCTCTTGCTCTCTGTCTTTCCCCGAGTTCATCCTTCATAGAACTCTTATGCCTCTCCTTCTCTTAATCTTCTCTCACAGATATGTGGCCTATCAGAGAGATGTGTGATAGGATGATATGAGGTGAGAGTATAATATGGGCTGAGATGGCTGTGGATAGGCATATTTAGTAGGGTGAGACTACTTTGTTGAAAATAAATACAATGGGTATGTCAGCTCCGCATACATTTCCATAGGAAGGGCCGAATGAGGACGTTTGATGACTTTATGGCGAGAGAGCTATCACAAAGCATCCAGCAAGAACAGCACTGGACTCTGCTTAATTTCATAGATGTAGTTATATGCATGTAGCGTGTTGGGGATATGGGGGTAGACAGGCCGTGAAGGACAGAGGATGGGTGAGGGCTCTTGGTATAAGGCAGGTTAGTGTGTACTGAGGATTAGACACGAAATCCAAGAAAGAGAAACAAAAAGAGGCAAGTCAGGCACTTCTCGCCTCAGAAAACAAAGTGCAGTATACATTTTTAATTTTTTTAGTGATCCAATTGACATTTTAGTCATTTAGCAGATGCTCTTATCCAGAGCGACTTACAATTAGTCAGTGCATACATTTTTCATACCGTTGCAGGTCGTTTTGATGAGAGACTCACAGTGTAACCCTGACCCCTATTGGTTCTAGAGCAGACCTCCTAGTCATTGGATAGCCTTCTCTAAGATACTTCCCTTTTTCATCACATTTACATTTTAGTCATTTAGCAGACGCTCTTATCCAGAGCGACTTACAGTTAGTGAGTGCATACAAGTTTTTTTTTTTTTCATACTCTGTTTCTTCACAAACCACATGAGAGCTGGAGCATTACTTCAAAATATAGGGTTTCAGCCCTATTCAAATATTGTTAAAATTGATGAGCACAAAACACACACACTGTAGCCTATTCTACACTTTAAGTCTCTGTCTCTATCTCTTTTGAGGCAGGCCTCTCCCAGCACACCTTTGTCTCCCCCTGCAGGTCAGTCTGAGTATGAGATGTTTTCCTTTATTTAACTAGGCAAATCAGTTAAGAACAAATTCTTATTTACAATGACGGCCTACACCGGCCAAACCCGGACAACGCTGGGCCAATTGTGCGCCGCACTATGGGACACCCAATCACAGCCGGTTGTGATACAGCCTGGAATCAAACCAGGGGGTCTGCAGTGAGATGCAGTGCCTTAGATCACTGCGCCACTCGGGAGCCCATCTACACCGTCTCCTGGGGAAAAGACCATTAAAACCCACACTGCTTGGTAATGAATACCAGCCTATGGTAAAGGGCTCGCATTAAATATTTACACAGTGGTTAATATTTAATATGGCAATTTTGTATTTAAATTGGATTTAATATTTAATATGAATACAGTGCTAAGTGGGGATGACTATTTTCTAAACATCAGTCCATACATCCTACATATGGTTGCAGGAGTAAATAGAGGTATGACGGTCATACTGCACATGGGCACAGGGGTGGAACACACACACACGGACATACACTCACACTCACACGGGGACACACACACACAATGTGTAGGTGAGTGAATGTTTCGTTTCACAGTCCTCTCCCTTTGAATGAAATGTGCCTATAGACACTGATAGAGACATAGCACCATAAAACAAAGCTCAGCGGTTCTTCTGAAGGTAATTGGTTGCACCAGATTTTATTTAGGGGCTTCATAGCAAAGGGGGTGAATACATATGCACGCACCACTTTTCCGTTAAGTTACTTTTTGCATTTCACTTCACCAATTTGGACTATTTTGTGTATGTCCATTACATGAAATCCAAATAAATATCTATTTAAATTACAGGTTGTAATGCAACAAAATAGGAAAAATGCAAAGGGGGCTGAATACTTTTGCAAGGCACTGTATATAGCAGATGTTATTGCGGGTGTAGCTAAATGCTTGTGTTCCTAGCTCCAACAGTGCAGTAGTATCTAACAATTCACAACAATACACAAATCTAAAAGTAAAATAATGAAATAAAGAAACATATAAATATTAGGACGAGCAATGTCGGAATGGCCCTATGACAGACAGCAGGAGACAATTCCTAAATCCATTGATGAGATTCCAAAGACAGTTTTCTTGGAAAACGTACAAATGAGGGTGATCCTCAATATACAGTATAAACTGTAGAGATTAGTACAGATTTATCTGAAGAAAAATGTCAGGAATGAGGAGATTGTCCTGGATTTGTGTGTGTGACGATGGGGAGATGTGAAGGAGTGAGTAATGTGAGGATCTCTCATCATAAGTATGTGGGTTGTATAGTACAGTAGCAGTGGCTCAAACCTCTCCTCGGAGACCTGAGGAGCCCTGAACTAGCTCACCAGATTCAACTAGTCAAGGGCTTGATGATTAGTTGACAGTTTGTTTCAGGTGTGTTAGCTGTGGAATAGTTAAAATATATAGAACAGCTGGGGGTAGATGTTTGAGAACCCCTGCAGTACAGTGCAGGGGCAGGGGACACAAAGAACGCCTGCCGTGCAGATATACAGTAGGTAGGTGTGTGGGGCCGGCCGGGCCTCTCCTACCTTTGACCCCAAGTCATTACAAGGCTAGAGGGAGATCTATCCATCTATTTATCACACTGGATCATCAGCCATTCCTTTGTGTTTTCCTATAACCATCTTCTTCACAGTGATAGCGGTAGGCAGGCATTATGCGGTGTGCCCAGAGAGAAAATGATGAAGAGGATCCACCAGGCTTGAGTGTTCTCTGCCAAAGAGGATGGGCAGACAGCTAATCAATCACGGCTCGTTCAGTTAGAATGAGGATAAAGGAGGTGAGGTCTTGAGGGACTGTTAGTCTTCTCACTCTGACGAGGCTCATTACTCCACAGCACACGTGGCAGGTGTCACATTTTCTTCTTTACTCTTACCTTTATTTCAAAGCTCTATGTACATTACAATGTGGATACTACAATGCTGGCATAATTTACATTTAACTAGATTCCATGGCATTTTGTATAAACCCATCCTGAGTTTGGTTCTGGTATTTTGCTTATATGTTCTCTCTCATACTATGATAGGAAAACAGATACAGACCTCAAATATAGACATTGTAATCATGATTGCATGACAACAGTCATTAGATCATTTATCATTCCGAAATGATTTGATGGATGCTATCAATTTATGAGGGTTTGATTTGTTAGAAAACACTTAATAAACAACACAACAAGGTGTCCTTGCATACCCTTGTGGGAGCGGAAGAAAGGAAATCCAATCTGCATCCCTCTTTCTGGGATGACGCCTGCAAAGTCTCTCCCTCTCCCTCTCCCTCTCCCTCATAGGCGAATCTCACACTATCACTGTCTGGCCAACCTGGGGAACTAACCCACAGCCATCTCATTAATCCAATGTGCTCTGACCAGGGACAATCATGCAGGATTGGGGCTTGTAATCTCTCAAACTGCAGAGCTCTGGGAAACCTAATACATCCTCTTTGGATTTTAATTCCATAAGTCAAAAACAGGAAGTGGGGGTACGACAAATTGTAAGTGAAGGTCAGGCCAATTATCTGTGATGGAACTAGCCCCTTACAATGCCTCACACCCTCCCTGTCCCCTGCTCTAAAGAATCAACAGACTATGTATGAATAGGAATCAGAATGAATATGGGTGGGGGGCATAAGGTGGCATGGGAGGGCAGTAGAAACGGTTGTCCAGTTATTACTGTAAGTCAGAGATAGAGAGAGAGATCTCAATGTCACCCAGTGACAGGAGAGGACAGCGCCTTCATTACGGCGGTGAGTTGGCCTAGCATTTACATCAGAACCGCAGCAGACAAGAAGAGAGGAGAGCAGCCTCAGTGGCGTGCTAATCAGCATTCCCCTCCTAATCACTCACTTAGTTATCATAGTCAGACAGGTTCGGCTAGCGTACTGATGGCACTTGTGATGTCTGTGATAAGAATGCAATAAGCGTTAATTTAACTGACTAGGGGGGTGAGCGTCACACACTCGCTTGCATGTTTGCTTTCCCCTCATTTCTGGTCTGTTCTCTCCTTACCCCTCACTCTCTGTATTTATCAGGGCTGTAATGCAGCAGAGATGGCATGGCTGACGAGCGGGCTGACATGGAGGGACATGCCATGCGTCTCTGATTGCCTCCGGGGTTGCCAAGGTCATGTGTTATTGCATTGTTACCATAATATCATCTCTAATATTGCCCCAGCCTCTATAGTGAGACTTATCAATCAGGGCCACTTGATATTTCCACTCACGTCTATAGTTAAAGAGCAATATTATGACCTGATTCAAGTGCTGACGCTTGAGTACCATCCTGTAAATCTGTCATTTGAACTTCACAGGGCGTGTTGCATGCAACCATGTCACTTAGGCATTAATATGTCCCTTTAATAGGGACAAAAATAACATTGATCACACACTCTATAACTCTACTATATTAAATAAAACACTCCTAAGCCTCTTTAGTTCTCTCCTCCTCTGTGTCCTCATATCGAGCACTGAGTAATCTCATTTACATGCAGAGACAGGCTCCCCATCCCCGAAAACCTTGCAATTCAAAGGCCCAAGCTGCACTTAGCCATTTTAATTAAAAGTTATTTCATCCAATCGGGACATAATCAACTCAAATTAAGCTCTGCTTTTCTTTGTCTGAAATTGTCTTTGTCTCTGTTGGGTTGAGCAGTGAGAATACTTTGCCTCAGTAGCAGTGTGGGTCAGTGAATAGCGGTGAGAGGGGAGGTGATTCTGCCTTGCTCTCAGAAGATGTGTGTGTTAAACATGGAAATGTCACTGAAACTAGAACAGGGAAAGTGAAGGTTAGCATTTGCTATGGAATGACACATGTCGTCCTGACACACAACACCTGGTATCCTTGACAAAGTTGATGAATACGAGCACGGGAGAAAGAGAGAGAGAGAGAGAGAGAGAGAGAGAGAGAGAGAGAGAGAGAGAGAGAGAGAGAGAGAGAGAGAGAGAGAGAGAGAGAGAGAGAGAGAGAGAGAGAGTGTGTGTGTGTGTGTGTGTGTGTGTGTGTGTGTGTGTGTGTGTGTGTGTGTGTGTGTGTGTGTGTGTGTGTGTGTGTGTGTGTATGAGCGTGTGTGACTGAGAGAGAGAGAGTGTGTGAGAGAGAAAGAGAGAAAGTGTGTGTGTGTGTGTGTGTGTGTGTGTGTGTGTGTGTGTATGTGTGTGTGTATGAGCGTGTGTGACTGAGAGAGAGAGTGTGTGAGAGAGAGAAAGGACAGTGAGGAGATGAGGAAGGTGAGAACAGAGTTTAAATGGATCTGTCCTGACTTCTGAGAGAGTCTATTAGATTACCACTGATCTCTCATGGTGGCAGCCTACAGATTCACAGCTTCGGATAAGTATTCATAGCTCAACACTGCCCTCCAATGGAGTGAACTAAGATCAAATACTTGGAAATATAGTAGGCCTTTTTTCCCCACTGACAATTAGGCTGGACTGCAATTTAATCATCACTTTTCATTTATGATGCCAAGGGAGGCCTATGTATTTACTGTTACTATAGGCCTACCAGAGAATTGATTAAAAAAGTTAAACTCTATCCGTTAGTGCCTTGTTTCCAGGACAAATGTAATTCAGAATAGTCAAGTCTAATGTTTGTTGCTCCAACATACCTGTACCAGTGAGTTGCGTTTCGTTGGTTTGGTTAATTGTTTGGCCAGTTTCAGTCTCTTTTGTTTCGCCTTTGGTTCTTAAAGATTCAGACATATTCTTAGATGCCACTGTTTAAATGAATGCCGTTTGCTGTTCATATTGTAGTGATGTTAAACTAACACCTAGTGACCTCATCAAGGATTTCAGTTCTTTTGGCGTAATGGTTAAGGTGTTGGCTTGGCAGTCGTTGGACCAGGGTTCAAGTCCCAGTTGGGGCTACCTCTGAATTTGCTACACTGGTGTCAGAAGTGGGATGGTGCACGTATCAGAAGAAACTATTTGCCCACGCTGAAGATGTCTATATATGTCCGCTAATACAGGACTAGTAAAGGCCCAGTGCACTACTTTTGTGATTTTTTAAAAACAAAATGTAAATGAGTGTTCAGCTGCATTTGTAACTTCAGTCTGATAATTATCTGTACAAAACAGTTAATCTGCTAATACATTATAGTCATTGGGCAGACGCTCTTATCAAGACTTACAATTAGTGAGTGCATTCATTTTTATTTTATTTTCATACTGGCCCCCCATGGGAACCAAACCCACAACCCTGGCGTTGAAAGTGCCATGCTCTACCAACTGAGCTACATGGGGCTTCTGGAATATATAAATACTTGCTTGATATGTTTTCCAGTTTCTTGAAATACTTATTTCTATGTGAGAAGTGAAATGGTCTATTCGTTCCTGTTCCATTTTAGTAGATTCATTTTTATTTAACCTTTATTTAACCAGGTAAGCCAGTTGAGAACAAGTTCTCATTTACAACTGCGACCAGGCCAAGATAAAGCAAAGCAGTGCGAAAAAAACAACAACAACACAGAGTTACATATGGAATAAACAAAACGTACAGTCAAAAACACAATAGAAAATCTATATACAGTGTGTGCAAATGTAGTAAGTTATGGAGGTAAGGCAATAGTGCTCTTATCCAGAGCAACTTACAGTAGTGAGTGCATCCGTTTACATACTGGTCCCCCATGGGAATTGAACCTACAACACTAGCATTGCAAGCGCCATGCTCTACCAGCTGAGCCACATCATCACAAATCACTTGATGTCTCAATGCACTCAATTACTGTATTGTGGTTTGTTTTTCTTCATGGTGATGGAAAGTCTACAGTTACAAACCTAGATGACCAGCCTATGTTCCATACAGTAATGTACATTTACATTAAGTGGTTTGTAAGGATGGTAAATTAATACTGCACAATACTGCTCAAGAAAAATATCTAATTTAATGTGGATGTTTTGTGTCTTTGCCCATAACTTTGCACCTTTTGATGTAAATGTTTGAGGACAAGGTTTTGTTCTTTCTGAATGCCATTAGAATGACAATCGCAGAGAAAGGGACAGGGCAACAACTCTTACAGTTCCAACTATTGAGTCCTGCAAGATACTGTTCTTAGTTATACAACTACCTTTTTTGCCAAAGCAGAGATGCTGAAAAAAAGTTTTTGCCCATGCTACAGAGGTCTAAATCGTTCGCTAAATATAAATAAAGGCCCAGTGCACAACTTTGGTGAAAAAAATATATTTGTTTAATTATTTAAAAATAATATAATTCATATTTGCATTATTCAGATTTTTAAGGGGGTGCTGCTCAGCACCCCTACTTCCCGCGGCTATGGTTTGTTGGACTAAGCCTATGGGGGAAATTAATGGCATTTTCAGAGGGTTTTTGGATAAAGGCCGAAAATAAGGTCTGTGGTAAACACAGGCTTAGGAGATCTTATAAGTTTTGTACTGTGATAATCTTCATCAGCTAGTGTCACTTTTTGTGAATTTTGAAGGATTTATGTCATGATAAAAAACACAAAGCAAATAAAGGATTAATAATTCATAAAGGTAATGTTAACTGACTGCTATTATCTCATAGAACAAAACCTAAGCCTGTGTTAACCTCAGACCTTATTTTCGGCATTTTTTCGAAAACCCTATTAATTCCCAATTTCATTTTTCCCATAGGGGTGGCTGAACGAAACAGAGGTAACTTATTTCCGGGTTTTAGGACTACAAGCTGGCAAGCTCTATAGAGAAGCATGGGGACATGCTCTCCTGAAGAGAGGGGGTAATGTAGCGAGCGACCTTAACCCAACACCTAGCAATCTCCTCAAGGGGTTCGGACCTCTTGGCATAACGGTTACATTGTTGCATTGACAGTTGCTGGAGTCGGGTTTGAGAGTCCAGAGCTGTGTTCGAATACTCGCACTAACCGTACTATTTGTGATGTGAATTGAGTGTATAGTATGCTTATTGGTCATAGTATCGATATAGTTAGTATGCCAAAAGTTCCCGGATGTCGTACTAAATTCGCCAAAATCCGAAGTATACGTGCAGTGGACACTATTTCTGTGCTTTTAGGGCCCATAATGCAATTCTTCAGAAAACGGGCTTGGCTTCACAACGTTTTCAGATTTGAAGGAAATGGCGGAAAATATGTAGCCGAAGTCCGAAGAGACTGGATACAAATTCATTGTTTTAACTAATTATGACAAATGTTAAGAAAACGTTGTAAGTAATGACTTTTCAAATAAGTTACACATTATGTTGGCTGACAATTTGTTAGCTACGCTATCCTTACAAACCGCATAGTGTTACAGCATTATGTACCAGTATGTTGTTAGCGTGTTGCCTAACGTTAGTTGGCTACTAATACATCGAACTTGCCAGGCAGTATATTAACTATCTGCTATCTAACTACCCAACGTTTATTGACTTCATTGTTCACATCATTCTTAGCTAAGCGGTATCGTCGTGCGTTTCAATTGACATAGTTAATTTTTTTATTTTATTTATTTTTATTTCACCTTTATTTAACCAGGTAAGCCAGTTGAGAACAAGTTCTCATTTACAACTGCGACCTGGCCAAGATAAAGCAAAGCAGTGCGATAAAAACAACAACACAGAGTTACATATGGGGTAAAAAACATAAAGTCAAAAATACAACAGAAAATATATATACAGTGTGTGCAAATGTAGCAAGTTATGGAGAAGTTTCAAAAGAATAAAGACATTTCAAATGTCATATTATGTATATATACAGTGTTGTAACAATGTGCAAATAGTTAAAGTACAAATGGGAAAATAAATAAACATAAATATGGGTTGTATTTACAATGGTGTTTGTTCTTCACTGGTTGCCCTTTTCTTGTGGCAACAGGTCACAAATCTTGCAGCTGTGATGGCACACTGTGTTTTTTCACCCAGTAGATAAGGGAGTTTATCAAAATTGGGTTTGTTTTCGAATTCTTTGTGGATCGCTGTAATCTGAGGGAAATATGTGTCTCTAATATGGTCATACATTTGGCAGGAGGTTAGGAAGTGCAGCTCAGTTTCCACCTCATTTTGTGGGCAGTGTGCACATAGCCTGTCTTCTCTTGAGAGCCAGGTCTGCCTACGGCGGCCTTTCTCAATAGCAAGGCTATGCTCACTGAGTCTGTACATAGTCAAAGCTTTCCTTAAGTTTGGGTCAGTCACAGTGGTCAAGTATTCTGCCACTGTGTACTCTCTGTTTAGGGCCAAATAGCATTCTAGTTTGCTCTGTTTTTTTGTTTGTTCTTTCCAATGTGTCAAGTAATTCTCTTTTTGTTTTCTCATGATTTGGTTGGGTCTAGTTGTGTTGTTGTTGTTGTTGTCCTGGGGCTGTGTGGGGTCTGTTTGTGTTTGTGAACAGAGCCTCTCTCTCTCTCTCTCTCTCTCTCTCTCTCTCTCTCTCTCTCTCTCTCTCTCTCTCTCTCTCTCTCTCTCTCTCTCTCTCTCTCTCTCCCTCTCTCTGTCTCTCTCTCTCCCCCTCTCTCTGTCTCTCTCTCTCTCCCTCTGTCTCTGTCTTTCTCTCTCTCCCTCTTTGTACTCTCTCTCTCTTACCCTCCCTTTCATACATACACAATGTGATGCTGTTTTTTATTTTTTTTATTTCACCTTTATTTAACCAGGTAAGCCAGTTGAGAACAAGTTCTCATTTACAACTGCGACCTGGCCAAGATAAAGCAAAGCAGTGCGATAAAAACAACAACACAGAGTTACATATGGGGTAAAAAACATAAAGTCAAAAATACAACAGAAAATATATATACAGTGTGTGCAAATGTAGCAAGTTATGGAGGTAAGGCAATAAATAGGCTATAGTGCAAAATAATTACAATAGTATTAACACTGGAATGTTAGATGTGCAAGAGATTATGTGCAAATAGAGATACTGGGGTGCAAAAGAGCAAAATAAATAACAATATAGGGATGAGGTAGTTGGGTGGGCTAATTTCAGATGGGCTGTGTACAGGTGCAGTGATCGGTAAGGTGCTCTGACAACTGATGCTTAAAGTTAGTGAGGGAGATAAGAGTCTCCAGCTTCAGAGATTTTTGCAATTCGTTCCAGTCATTGGCAGCAGAGAACTGGAAGGAATGGCGGCCAAAGGAGGTGTTGGCTTTGGGAATGACCAGTGAGATATACCTGCTGGAGTGCAGACTACGGGTGGGTGCTGCTATGGTGACCAATGAGCTAAGATAAGGCAGGGATTTGCCTAGCAGTGATTTATAGATGGCCTGGAGCCAGTGGGTTTGACGACGAACATGTAGTGAGGACCAGCCAACAAGAGCGTACAGGTCACAGTGGTGGGTAGCGTATGGGGCTTTGGAGACAAAACGGATGGCACTGTGATAGACTACATCCAATTTGCTGAGTAGAGTGTTGGAGGCTATTTTGTAAATGACATCGCCGAAGTCAAGGATCGGTAGGCTAGTCAGTTTTACGAGGGCATGTTTGGCAGCATGAGTGAAGGAGGCTTTGTTGCGAAATAGGAAGCCGATTCTAGATTTAACTTTGGATTGGAGATTCTTTATGTGAGTCTGGAAGGAGAGTTTACAGTCTAACCAGACACCTAGGTATTTGTAGTTGTCCACATACTCTAGGTCAGACCCGTCAAGAGTGGTGATTCTAGTCGGGTGGGCGGGTGCCAGCAGCGTTCGATTGAAAAGCATGCATTTAGTTTTACTAGTGTTTAAGAGCAGTTGGAGGCTACTGAAGGAGTGTTGTATGGAATTGAAGCTCGTTTGGAGGTTTGTTAACACAGTGTCCAATGAAGGGCCAGATGTATACAAAATGGTGTCGTCTGCGTAGAGGTGGATCTGAGAGTCACCAGCAGCAAGAGCGACATCATTGATATACACGGAGAAAAGTGTCGGCCCAAGAATTGAACCCTGTGGCACCCCCATAGAGACTGCCATAGGTCCAGACAACAGGCCCTCCGATTTGACACACTGAACTCTATCTGAGAAGTAGTTGGTGAACCAGGCGAGGCAGTCATTTGAGAAACCAAGGCTATTTAGTCTGCCAATAAGAATGCGGTGGTTGACAGAGTCGAAAGCCTTGGCCAGGTCGATGAAGACGGCTGCACAGTACTGTCTATTATCAATCGCGGTTATAATATCGTTTAGGACCTTGAGTGTGGCTGAAGTGCACCCATGACCAGCTCGGAAACCGGATTGCATAGCGGAGAAGGTACGGTGGTGGTCGGTGATCTGTTTGTTAACGAAATGGTCGGTGATCTGTTTGTTAACTTGGCTTTCAAATACTTTCGAAAGGCAGGGCAGGATGGATATAGGTCTGTAGCAGTTTGGATCTAGAGTGTCACCCCCTTTGAAGAGGGGGATGACCGCGGCAGCTTTCCAATCTCTGGGGATCTCAGACGTTATGAAAGAGAGGTTGAACAGACTAGTAATAGGGGTTGCGACAATTTCGGCGGCTAGTTTTAGAAAGAAAGGGTCCAGATTGTCTAGCTATCTCTGGCTATCTCCGATTTCAGAGCACTTGCGAAGAATAACTGAAGAATTTAGGAACGCTCAACACCGGTTGATTATGGCGGGTGTCAGTAAACGTCGGCAAAAAAAAGAAACATAATGAAATTGTTGCCAGCAGCACAGTTACAGTCATCAGCGCTCTGGATAACATGAAAACAGCTTAACCAGCTCTGCTAGGTTAAGCTGAATAAAGTAAGTTGAGTCTATTCCTTGAAACATTGAACCGCTGTAGTTCACAACAATTCTAATTTCTAAAGTGGAAGTTGGGAGAGTTTTATTCGGGTGGTTCAGTGAAACAATTATAGTTTCTGAGGTGAAGTTGGGAGAGTTATATTTGGGAGTTTTGGTTTTACTCTCTCCTTTCCCAGATGTGTAGTTCATTTCATTCCGATCTCCTCTGCATTATTGTAGCCTCTGGAACTGCCGTTCTGCTGCCAACAAGGCTGACTTCATCCCAGCCTATGCTACCCTCCAGTCCCTCGACTTCCTGGCGCTGACGGAAACATGGATTACCACTGAAAACACTGCTACTCCTACTGCTCTCTCCTCGTCTGACCATGTGTTCTCGCATACCCCGAGAGCATCTGGTCAGAGGGGTGGTGGCACAGGAATCCTCATCTCTCCCAAGTGGTCATTCTCAATTTTTCCCCTAACCCATCTGTCTATCTCCTCATTTGAATTCCACGCTGTCACAGTCACTAGCCCATTTAAGCTTAATATCCTTGTCATCTATCGCCCTCCAGGTTCCCTTGGAGAGTTCATCAATGAGCTTGACGCCTTGATAAGTTCCTTTCCTGAGGATGGCTCACCCCTCACAGTTTTGGGGGATTTCAACCTCCCTACGTCTACATTTGACTCATTTCTCTCTGCCTCCTTCTTTCCCTCCTCTCCTCTTTTGACCTCACCCTCTCACCGTCCCCCCCTACTCACAAGGCAGGCAATACGCTTGACTTCATCTTTACTAGATGTTGCTCTTCTACTAATCTCACTGTAACTCCCCTCCATGTCTCCGACCACTACTTTGTATCCTTTTCTCTCTCGCTCTCCTCCAACACTACTCACTCTGCCCCTACACAGATGGTAACGCGCCGCCGCAACCTTCGCTCTCTCTCTCCCACTACTCTCTCCTCTTCCATCCTATCATCTCTTCCCTCTGCTCAATCCTTCTCCCTCCAATCTCCTGATTCTGCCTCCTCAACCCTCCTCTCCTCCCCTTTCTGCATCCTTTGACTCCCTGTGTCCCCTATCCTCCCGGCCGGCTCGGTCCTCCCCTCCAGCTCCGTGGCTTGATGACTCATTGCGAGCTCACAGAACAGAGCTCCGGGCAGCTGAGCGGAAATGGAAGAAAACTAAACTCCCTGCCGACCTGGCATCTTTTCACTCCCTCCTCTCTACATTTTCTTCATCTGTTTCTGCTGCTAAGGCCACTTTCTACCACTCTAAATTCCAAGCATCTGCCTCTAACCATAGGAAGCTCTTTGCCACATTCTCCTCCCTGCTGACCTTCTTGATCCAAACCAGTCAGGTTTCAGGACTGGTCATTCAACTGAGACTGCTCTTCTCTGTGTCACGGAGGCTCTCCGCACTGCTAAAGCTAACTCTCTCTCCTCTGCTCTTGTCCTTCTAGACCTGTCTGCTGCCTTTGATACTGTGAACCATCAGATCCTCCTCTCCACCCTCTCCGAGCTGGGCATCTCCGGCGCGGCTCACTCCTGGATTGCGTCCTACCTGACCGGTCGCTCCTACCAAGTGGCGTGGCGAGAAGCTGTCTCCGCACCACGTGCTCTCACCACTGGTGTCCCCCAGGGCTCAGTTCTAGGCCCTCTCCTTTTCTCCCTATACACCAAGTCACTTGGCTCTGTCATATCCTCACATGGCCTCTCCTATCATTGCTACGCTGACGATACACAACTAATCTTCTCCTTTCCCCCTTCTGATAACCAGGTGGCGAGTCGCATCTCTGCATGTCTGGCAGACATATCAGTATGGATGACGGATCACCACCTCAAGCTGAACCCTGGCAAGACGGAGCTGCTCTTCCTCCCGGGGAAGGACTGCCCGTTCCATGATCTCGCCATCACGGTTGACAACTCCATTGTGTCCTACTCCCAGAGTGCGAAGAGCCTTGGCGTGACCCTGGACAACACCCTGTCGTTCTCCGCTAACATCAAGGCGATGACCCGATCCTGTAGGTTCATGCTCTACAACATTCAGAGAGTACGACCCTGCCTTACACAGGAAGCGGCACAGGTCCTAATCCAGGCACTGGTCATCTCCCGTCTGGATTACTGCAACTCGCTGTTGGCTGGGCTCCCTGCCTGTGCCATTAAACCCCTACAACTCATCCAGAATTCCGCAGCCCGTCTGGTGTTCAACCTTCCCAAGTTCTCTCACGTCACCCCGCTCCTCCGCACACTCCACTGGCTTCAAGTTGAAACTCGCATCTGCTACAAGACCATGGTGCTTGCCTACGGAGCTGTGAGGGGAACGGCACCTCCGTACCTTCAGGCTCTGATCAGTCCCTACACCCAAACGAGGGCATTGCGTTCATCCACCTCTGGCCTGCTGGCTCCCCTACCTCTGCGGAACCACAGTTCCCGCTCAGCCTAGTCAAAACTGTTCGCTGCTCTGGCACCCCAATGGTGGAACAAGCTCCTTCACGACGCCAGGACAGCGGAGTCACTCACCACCTTCCGGAGACATTTGAAACCCCACCTCTTTAAGGAATACCTGGGATAGGATCAAGTAATCCTTCTACCCCACCCCTTGCCCCCCCAAAAAAAATAAAAAAAATAAAAACATTGTAAAGTGGTTATCCCACTGGCTATAAGGTGAAAGCACCAATTTGTAAGTCGCTCTGGATAAGAGCGTCTGCTAAATGACGTAAATGTAAATGTACTGTAACTTTGCCGGTTCCTGATAATTACAGGCATCCAATAGGTGCTGTTATCATGCCTTCTTCAATCTATTTAAAATAAAAAACATTTCAACACCAAAATGTCTTTAACAGACCAAGAGGGAAGACAACTGTTTATGAAGTGCCACACTGTTTTCTTAATTTGTGTTCTTGAAAACCAAACCCAGAATCAAACTGAAAACACATTTGAAACCCTTAGACATGCCTCCTCGTCCTTCATTTCAAAATGTTAAGTATCAAAGAAAATGTCAACAAAGTTGAATTTCATAGTGTTTTTATTAACACCATAATTTGCCAAGTGCAAGATGAATTACGGTATGCTTTGATAAATTAATTAAGTACCAGATGAAAAGAAAGAGCTATACAAGGTACAATAAAAATATTCATGAATCATAATGAGTTAGCCATAGGCATTAGATAAACATGTATGAAGAGAGCTGTACAAGGAAAGATATAAAGAAAAAAAAATATGCCAATATATTCAGGTAAATGTGCATATGAAGAGAACTGCAAGACAAAAAAAACACCAAGCGTTATGCTTAGAATAATCCGCGGATGTGGCACAGACTTGCCATTCGACTTTGAAAATGTTCTTGGTATGATCCCACGACATTTTTATCTAGCTAGCTAATGTTCGCAAAACGGCAAGAACGCCACAACGGAAGTCCTCCACAAAACAGAATGTTGGGACATTGTTTTGTTTCCGAGTTCTTAAATAAGGTGACTATAGAAATGCATTCATTAATGTTTACAATCGTTTTTGACATGTTTATTCTATTACAGACACCTTAATGCCTACTTTTAAATTATAAAATGTGAGCTAAACCTAAATAAAATAACAAATAATATATATAAATATTTTCTTTAAAGTTTTTTTTTTTTTTTGAGAGTAATAATGTTACTGTCCCCACTACAACAAAAAATACTTAAATACATTTAATTTAGTCCTTTAAATGTTTAATTGACCGAGTTTGGGAAACCCCGCTGGAGGGTGTGCCAATATGGCCGACCGGTGGCTTCAAAGCCTCTCAATGGCCAATACATAGAATCAGCAATCCAGGGTTTTTAATACGTTATTGGTTGAAACTTCAATGTCTGCGTTGAATGTGTTGCTCATCTATCCTTCAGGAGGAAACCACTCAGAGATTGACACCGACAGGAAATATGACATACCCTTCCCACGCTAAATAATAATAATAACAACTTTTCTGATACGTGAATTAATTACGAATGGACGGATTTTAAAAGGGAGTGTTGGGATCTATTTTCTTATAATTAGATGTGATGCCTAGCTTAAAAAGAATACATTAATGATCAAACATAATAGGTTTGTGCTGTACTTATATAGATTGTTTAACATAACAAGCTGTGACTAATGTGAGTAACCGTTAGGGGGGAGGCTGAGATAGACTTGCGACACACACACACTGCCTCTTTGTTAAACCGCTCAAGGACATGTGTACTGCAACAATGAAGAAGAGCAAACTATGTCTGAGGGTTGCTGACTCTCGAGACAAGTTGCAAAAAACAAATAATGCCCGGCAACAGTGAAGCGCCAAGAGGCTGGGACCAGCCTGAGCGCCAACGATAGGTTGAGTAAGTCTAAACCACACTCAGCCTCTACTCTGATAGGCCTGCCTGGAGCAGGAACTATCTCTGTCAGAGTATCAAAAGAAGAACTTTGGGTTGGGACAGTTAGTTCTCTGTTTTACCCTGCAAGGTGTTACAGTGAACCCATGTATACGAAAATTGCAATTACCATTTATTCGCTTGACTAATTACAGTGGGGGAAAAAGGTATTTAGTCAGCCACCAATTGTGCAAGTTCTCTCACTTAAAAAGATGAGAGAGGCCTGTAATTTTCATCATAGGTACACGTCAACTATGACAGACAAATTGAGAAAAATTTGGGGGTAAAGACGGTAAGGAGTGGAAGAGAAGGGGGGAGAAATTATATAAGAAATGGATAAAAGACGGTAGTATTAATTCACCCGATGGACTCCCGGTTGACGGGGAGCCCGGCAGAATATTGGATACGTTCAAACGAAAAACAGACAAAACCTCTTCTGGTTGTATAGAGGAGAGAGAACCCATTCCTGTTGTATGAGACTGTCAGGAATTGTCAAGATTACATTGTGGGGATAAACTCCTCCGTAGAGTAGGAGATAATTCTGGGGTACTAGTCAAGAATACCTATACAGGGAGGGGTGATTCCAGGTGTTGTGGTGTGAAGCTGTTTTGAATTACCTGTTATATTGACTTGTTACATAGAAGAGGTGGCTAAGGGATTTTTAACAGTACCAACCATGGGGGGCAAATCCTCACTAGAGGTCCCAGAATTTACTGGTGATGAGAAATACTTGATGTAATTAAAATGGAATCCAGGGATGGAAGAAATCTCCATTATGTAACCAGGTAGAGGGAGAGGTATGGTTTTGAGGGACGTCTGGACGCAGATAAACTCGAATCCATGCATAAACAGATACATAAGGTGTGTAAATGAGAAAGAAGCAGTGAGAGAGAGAGATTAGGAGGGGGCCAGTACCCACTGATAGCCTTACCTAATCTATTGGCGGGGAATGAAAGAGGCCCCAGCAACCTTAGATGTATACAGTAATAATAATAATAATATGCCATTTAGCAGACAGGCCATGAACACAGAGGATGTGGCCAGAGCGGTAGAAGGAATGACCCACCCCAAAACAGGAATAGTAAGGTTTGGGCTGCCGTTAGAGGGCAATGGGTTTCAGGGGATGCCCAGAGGAGACTTTTGCCATGGGCCGATCACGGAGAGTATGTTGGGAAAATAACTGAATTATGTAATGGCCTCAGAGAGACATGCAATCCATCATGAGCAGAATAACAGACAGGACAGAGCCAAGAAAAAGTAGACTCTAGTGAGGGGAAGACTAAGGAACCCTTTGATCCAAATTGTGAGGTGTTTGAATTGGCTACTATTGACTTAGCACTTCAACAGGAACAGAAACCTTATTTGACATTGACAGTAATGGGTAAGAAAATTATATTCCTTTGTGATACGGGAGCCTGCAGGACAGCAATCTGTGCAACAGACAAGCCAGATGGAGTCAGGATTGATGGGGAGAAAATCATAGTGCGATCTGCCTCTGGTCATCAATTTATTGAAAGGTTATCAGCCCCAATAACCCTAAAACATGACCAATCAGGAGGAGAGGCAACCATACCCATCCTGATATCTAAGCTGTGTCCGGTAAATTTACTAGGACGTGATGTACACATAGTCAGAGACAATATGGTGGTCTGTGGGGAAGGGGAGACCATACAGAATACCCGAGTTAGGAGGACCGGAGCAGTCAGAAATAGAAATTGAGAGCTGAACACGTGTGAAGGTAGTTTATTAACCACACCCGAATGTCAGTGGTTTTGTGCCCCACAGGTGAACTAAAGGAGTAGGTGACCCACTCTATCTAACCAGGTGACTGGTGAGGATCCAGTCCCTAAAGAAGAAAAACTGGAAGCAGGCCTGTTGGGAAGGGCCCTATCAGGTTATATTGGTCACTGCTTTTGCCATTAGAATAGCAGAAAGAGCAACCTGGGTCCACGTTACCCACTGCAAAAAGGTAAGAACACATGCAAGCACCACTGAATACACGCAGAGTTAGAGAGAAGAACTACACCAATAGAGTCTGGGGATCACCTCTGTTAACGAAGATCTCCTACCCCGACCTATCATCACTGTAGTGTGTTCTCAGGGTGTGAGTATGGGTAGTACCAAGCAGAAAGACTGAGGACAGGAGAGGGTTGGCGGTTTTTGGGAATATGGGTGACTTGAGCTGAATCATAGTCTCGGCAATGGTCTTGAGATGTCAAGATCCACCACCAATTATGCTATGCCCTTACCATTGTTAAGAAGTAAAAGAGAAGAGAAGCGACCCGACATACTGACCGTCAAGGACGAGTGGCCTACAAAATGGGAGTCAGAGAAGGGCAGACTGTCGGATTCAAAATAAGGGTTAGGGACATAGCCAATGGGTGGGGTACATGTCAATAAGCAAATTGGGATTATAAAATCCCATTATATTCGTGTTCGGCCCCCACGGCGGATTGTTCCTATACTCAAGTGTTTAAACACACTTGGGGACGGGGATATGAGACCAGGCGGGACTGAACATCCAGATGGGGGGTAAAGAGAAACAAAGACATCACCAATTATCAATTGGAGATAGTAGTAATGTGACGGACTTAAGTTCGGAAGCACAGGAGATAATTCTAAACCTTACAGCCCCTGTAACCGATATGTGGTGGGCGTGTGCCAGTAAAGGCAGTATAAGGCAGAGAATTCCAAAAGGGTGGCTAGATACGTGCGCCCTGGTTCTACTGGTTCAGCTAGTTAGAATTAGTCACCAGGAACCAAGGATTAAACAGATGTAGGAGGAGTTTTAACAAGAGGGAGAATAGCCCTATTTAGATTGATGCGATTGGGATACCAAGGGGGGGTATCGGATGGATACCGAGCTATGAAACAATTAGGGGAAGGGTTTACTACCACGTTCTTTTGGTGGGTGACAAACAAAATTGTGGATTGGATTAATTATATCTATTACGACCAACAACGATTTATTGGCTAGACTAGGGATGCAGCAAAAGGGATCTCTGAACAATTATCCGCCATCTCACTCATGACTTAGTAAAAGAGGTTGGCTCTAGATCAGGCAGAAAGGGGTGGTGTCTATAGAATGGTAAGCCATTGTTGCACATTTATCCCTAACAATACCAGTCCTGACGGGAGTATCTCTAAAGCCCTAGTTGGTTTAGATAAACTATCAGCTGAAATGAAGAGCATGGCTGGAATGGAGGGAAACGGACTGTTCTCCTGGTTGGGGGAGTGGTTTGGTAAGTATGCTGCACTGGTGGTTACTGGATTTCTGACCCTAATCGTTATGTTTTTAATTTTGATGTGCTGTGCTGCCTGTATTATCCCTTGTCTAAGAAAGTCTGTTACAGATGTCGTGCACGCTGCTGGTATGATGCCTTTGCTGGAGGCACAAGAAGGAGATGCAGACACTGAGTCTAACTTTCGGAGGAAACTGGGGTTGACAAAAGATGACCCTTGGTTTGCTATTGGTGAGGTGGTGGAGTGACACCCTAGTGGGTGTCTAAAGGGGGAATCAAAATTCCCTGTTTGTGTTTTTATGTTTTATAAATCCATTTTAACTATTGTGAATGTTTGTCTTTCCTTATGTGAAGGTTTGAAGTTCCTGGGTGGTTGGTAGCCAACCTACAGTGGGGAGAACAAGTATTTGATACACTGCCGATTTTGCAGGTTTTCCTACTTACAAAACATGTAGAGGTCTGTAATTTTTATTATAGGTACACTTCAACTGTGAGAGACGGAATCTAAAAGAAAAATCCAGAAAATCACATTGTATGATTTTTAAGTAATTAATTTGCATTTTATTGCATGACATAAGTATTTGATCACCTACCAACCAGTAAGGATTCCGGCTCTCACAGACCTGTTAGTTTTTCTTTAAGAAGCCCTCCTGTTCTCCACTCATTACCTGTATTAACTGCACCTGTTTGAACTCGTTACCTGTATAAAAGACACCTGTCCACACACTCAATCAAACATACTCCAACCTCTCCACAATGGCCAAGACCAGAGAGCTGTGTAAGGACATCAGGGATAAAATTGTAGACCTGCACAAGGCTGGGATGGGCTACAGGACAATAGGCAAGCAGCTTGGTGAGAAGGCAACAACTGTTGGCGCAATTATTAGAAAATGGAAGAAGTTCAAGATGACAGTCAATCACCCTCGGTCTGGGGCTCCATGCAAGATCTCACCTCGTGGGGCATCAATGATCATGAGGAAGGTGAGGGATCAGCCCAGAACTACACGGCAGGACCTGGTCAATGACCTGAAGAGAGCTGGGACCACAGTCTCAAAGAAAACCATTAGTAACACACTACGCCGTCATGGACTAAAATCCTGCAGCGCACGCAAGGTCCCCCTGCTCAAGCCAGAGCATGTCCAGGCCCGTCTGAAGTTTGCCAATGACCATCTGGATGATCCAGAGGAGGAATGGGAGAAGGTCCTGTGGTCTGATGAGAGAAAAATAGAGCTTTTTGGTCTAAACTCCACTCGCCGTGTTTGGCCAACAACCTCCTTCCCTCAGTAAGAGCATTGAAGATGGGTCGTGGCTGGGTCTTCCAGCATGACAACGACCCGAAACACACAGCCAGGGCAACTAAGGAGTGGCTCCGTAAGAGGCATCTCAAGGTTCTGGAGTGGCCAAGCCAGTCTCCAGACCTGAACCCAATAGAAAATCTTTGGAGGGAGCTGAAAGTCCGTATTGCCCAGCGACAGCCCCGAAACCTGAAGGTTCTGGAGAAGGTCTGTATGGAGGAGTGGGCCAAAATCCCTGCTGCAGTGTGTGCAAACCTGGTCAAGACCTACAGGAAACGTATGATCTCTGTAATTGCAAACAAAGGTTTCTGTACCAAATATTAAGTTCTGCTTTTCTGATGTATCAAATACTTATGTCATGCAATAAAATGCAAATTAATTACTTAAAAATCATACAATGTGATTTTCTGGATTTTTGTTTTAGATTCCGTCTCTCACAGTTGAAGTGTACCTATAATACAAATTACAGACCTCTACATGCTTTGTAAGTAGGAAAACCTGCAAAATCGGTAGTGTATCAAATACTTGTTCTCCCCACTGTAGTACAAGTTAGGTGTAGATGGAAGGACTGAAGGATTTTTTATTATCATTATTTCCTATTAATAAAAGTGTGATTCTTTTTGTTTGTATTGTATTTTAATGAGTGACACCCTAGTGGGTGTCAAAAGGGGGAATCCTAAATTTCCCTGAAATTTCTTATATTGGGTTCAACAATATAATGCCCGGCAATAGTGAAGCGCCAAGAGGCTGGGACCAGCCTGAGCGCCAACGATAGGTTGAGTAAGTCTAAACCACACTCAGCCTCTACTCTGATAGGCCTGCCTGGAGCAGGAACTATCTCTGTCAGAGTATCAAAAGAAGAACTTTGGGTTGGGACAGTTAGTTCTCTGTTTTGCCCTGCAAGGTGTTACAGTGAACCCGTATATACGAAAATTGCATTTACCATTTATTCGCTTGACTAATTATATTAATAAAAAAGCTGAGAATATATTCAGTGACTTAGTGTTAAATTCTGTTCTGATACCAGATTCGAATTACGCAATTTAACAGGAGATAGAGATACAAGCGATCAGAAGCGGAAGTATAACGGTGGTTGGTCATTCCGTTATCGCGTCTCTGAATAGCCAACCAATGGGCTTAGAGGTCTCATACTGTTGTTGTCGCGGGAACTTTCTGGAGCTATGAACACAAAACACTTGTTAGCTGCTACTGTAGCTAACGTTTGCAAACCACCAGCCAGACATGTGTAGCTAATTATACATGTATCACACCGATTGAATATTTTGGTGGAGTTCAAATATGTTTGCAAATAAGATAGCTAGCTAGAATACACTGTTGCCAGCTATAGCTAGCTAGGTGGCTAACGCTAACTAAAGCCAGCTAGCTAACAGTTACCTAATCCGTTTAGCTAGCTTGTTACCATGCTAGCTAGCTACAACCAAATGTTTGTATAACTGTCAAGACTAGATATCTAGCCAGCTAGCGAACGACACTGGCTAAACAAGCAAGCTCGACAACATTGTGAAAAGCTACATCCACGTTGGTTGCCTAGGTAACTAGGTAGTTAGGAAGTTGAAGGGGCGCTTGAGTCTTGTTGGCTCGCAAACTTCACTCTGTTATCCGACCACTGTATTTTGTTTCGGCAAGAAACAGGTAGCTAGCCTAGCTACGTACAGGTGGCTAGCTAGCTAGGTACCTATCATCTTTGACTGGAATCATGGCACATCGACTGACGAAAGATGAGCTTGATGAACAGTTCGAGCAGTTTTTGAAAGAGGTAAGTTTAACGTTACTGCAGACACGATAGCAGCACTATGTCTGCAATTCTTGGTTTTCATATCAATAGCTAAAGTTACTCACTAATGACTGCCCTTCTTTATATCCACACCAAAGATACTGATAATCAGCCCTTTCAACTGTGTCCATACTACTATGTATTCACTCAACCAACTAGCTAGATGGCTACTTTAACCTAGTAACCATTGACTTGTGTTCAGTCTGTCTCAGATGACTCAGTGGATTTGGGTGGCACTGCTAAGCGCTCCAGTGTTCTGGACAGCCTGGGCAGAGCCTCTCAGAAACTACCACCAAAGAAGACATCAGCTGCCCCTGTGCCATGGTGGCAGGAGGAGGAGGACAGCGAAGAGACACCTGGCAGAGGTAAGCAAAGCCAGGGATGTGTAGGTTGATGTGCTACCCACAATGCTTTGATAGGCTTCAGTTCAGTTAGGATTCTGTGTGTGTTTGTGCTTGTCATTTTGGTTCTTTCTCTCTGTGTGTGTGTGTGTGTCTTTGTGGTTGTGTGTTTCATGACCTGCTGTCAGGTTAAAATATATTTAGAGGGACACTGTGACTCTGTGCTGATTTCTCATCATCTGCTCTGTTATTCCTGGAACATCTGTTGCATTTAATTTCACCTTCATAACATGTCCATCATAACCTGTTCCCTGCTGCTACTCCCCTGATAATGATGGTTTGACTCCTTTCATGAGTTCATCTTCGATTGGTTTACATCAGTCGACTCTTCATGACTCATTTGTATATCAGTCCTGTTCTCTAGCTGTCTGTCTCCCACCTTCTCTCCTTTCTCTTTCATCTCCTCTTTCCTTCCACCTGTCCCCAGCAGAGGCTGCAAAACACAGGTTCACTAAACCCAAAAAGCCCCAGCACCAGGCTGTGGTGAAAACTCAGGAGGACGAGAGTGAGAGCAGCCCAATGAGAAGCCCCCCTCAGGGTATAGGAATCACTACTGTAACCCCCTAGTTCCTTAGGGCCACCCAATAGCACATTGTCTCCTCATCATTGGTGTTAGTGCGGTGACATGCTTCCAACCTTCACTTTATCTCATTATCTTTAGTCCTGCCCTCTACTCTCTCCTTAGCTATATATATATATACAGTGGGGGAAAAAAGTATTTAGTCAGCCACCAATTGTGCAAGTTCTCCCACTTAAAAAGATGAGAGGCCTGTAATTTTCATCATAGGTACACATCAACTCTGACAGACAAAATGAGAAGAAAAAAATCCAGAAAATCACATTGTAGGATTTTTAATGAATTTATTTGCAAATTATGGTGGAAAATAAGTATTTGGTCAAAAACAAAAGTTTCTCAATACTTTGTTATATACCCTTTGTTGGCAATGGCACAGGTCAAACGTTTTCTGTAAGTCTTCACAAGGTTTTCACACACTGTTGCTGGTATTTTGGCCCATTCCTCCATGCAGATCTCCTCTAGAGCAGTGATGTTTTGGGGCTGTCGCTGGGCAACACGGACTTTCAACTCCCTCCAATGATTTTCTATGGGGTTGAGATCTGGAGACTGGCTAGGCCACTCCAGGACCTTGAAATGCTTCTTACGAAGCCACTCCTTCGTTGCCCGGGCGGTGTGTTTGGGATCAATGTCATGCTGAAAGACCCAGCCACGTTTCATCTTCAATGCCCTTGCTGATGGAAGGAGGTTTTCACTCAAAATCTCACGATACATGGCCCCATTCATTCTTTCCTTTACACGGATCAGTCGTCCTGGTCCCTTTGCAGAAAAACAGCCCCAAAGCATGATGTTTCCACCCCCATGCTTCACAGTAGGTATGGTGTTCTTTGGATGCAACTCAGCATTCTTTGTCCTCCAAACACGACAAGTTGAGTTTTTACCAAAAAGTTATATTTTGGTTTCATATGACATTCTCCCTATCCTCTTCTGGATCATCCAAATGCACTCTAGCAAACTTCAGACAGGCCTGGACATGTACTGGCTTAAGCAGGGGGACACGTCTGGCACTGCAGGATTTGAGTCCCTGGCGGCGTAGTGTGTTACTGATGGTAGGCTTTGTTACTTTGGTCCCAGCGCTCTGCAGGTCATTCACTAGGTCCCCCCGTGTGGTTCTGGGATTTTTGCTCACTGTTCTTGTGATCATTTTGACCCCACGGGGTGAGATCTTGCATGGAGCCCCAGATCGAGGGAGATTATCAGTGGTCTTGTATGTCTTCCATTTCCTAATATTTGCTCCCACAATTGATTTCTTCAAACCAAGCTGCTTACCTATTGCAGATTCAGTCTTCCCAGCCTGGTGCAGGTCTACAATTTTGTTTATGGTGTCCTTTGACAGCTCTTTGGTCTTGGCCATAGTGGAGTTTGGAGTGTGACTGTTTGAGGTTGTGGACAGGTGTCTTTTATACTGATAACAAGTTCAAACAGGTGCCATTAATACAGGTAACGAGTGGAGGACAGAGGAGCCTCTTAAAGAAGAAGTTACAGGTCTGTGAGAGCCAGAAATCTTGCTTGTTTGTAGGTGACCAAATACTTATTTTCCACCATAATTTGCAAATAAATTCATTAAAAATCCTACAATGTGATTTTCTGGAAAAAAAATTCTCAATTTGTCTGTCATAGTTGACGTGTACCTATGATGAAAATTACAGGCCTCTCTCATCTTTTTAAGTGGGAGAACTTGCACAATTGGTGGCTGACTAAATACTTTTTTTCCCCACTGTAAATTTTTTAACCTTAGATCTTCTCTTCCTCCAAGCTAACCCTTAAATATTTCTAGCTCACATTTAGTAGTTCTGTCCTTTTGCCCACCTAACCATGCATGTACTCTTTGAGAGTGTCCCTTTCCCTGAGTTCCTTTTATTTGTGTGTACAGAACATGATTCCTTTCTCATCTTTATCTACCCTCTTATCTTCCTACTTCATGCTGCTTATTGGTTAGCTGTCACAGTGGAAGCCCCCACTAGGCCCACCCCCAAGCCTCGCAGCAAAGCTCTGGATAGGCTCAGTCAGCTGGACAAGATCCATAGAGCCAATCAGGATGCTTCTTCTCAAGTTGCCGCGGGGCCGGAAAATAACAGCCCAGAACACGACTCCTCCCACTCTGCCAGCCAGGGGAGCCCCCCCACGAATGAGAGCTCCCATAATGCATCAGGAGAGAGGAGTCCTGAGGCGAGTACCTCCCTCTGTGACACACCAGTGGACAGTCACAGCAGTGTTAGTGACTCACAGGGCCGTGAAAGATGGTAAAGTGGTAGTAGCTAGACTAGAGACAAATCCCCAAAACCCTGGTAGACTAGTAGTTAGACTAGTATAGTATAATGATAGTAGCTAGAGACAGCTCCAAACCTGCTACCCTGGTAGACTAGAAAGTAGAGGCTAGAGGTGAATATTCAACATCAGTATGACTGTAGTCTCGTGTTGCCACACTTCCCAGACCCGTATCCACATTAGAAAGGTGGAAATCAATGTTTGTATGACTGAAACCATGATGAACCATGATTTTAGAGTGAAACCTGGATTTAAAACATACTGTTTACTGTCTTTGTCTTCTTTTCACTTCTTTTCACATTTAGTTCTTTTGTTTTCCTCTGGTAATGGAGTGGTGTAAATAAACAGTGACCATAAAAGCATAGCATTGGAAAAAATAAAGAACTTTCTGGACCTCAAGGGCAGTTGTTATGGTTACTGGTGCTAAATCCGGTCATGTTCTTTCACCGTCAGACAATTCAGTGTGTCGAGGCGAGCTTTGATTCTGTGCTTCTAGCAGACTATCTTACCATTAGTGTTAGTGGTTCATTTGGGCATATTTTCCCACTAGTAAAATTACTCCCAACTGCTTTTACTAGTCTAACTCTGGAGAGCCTGATAGATTAGCTCTTGTTTTTTTACTGTAACCAGTGCTTATTTTCACTTCTGTAAATGTCATGATGATCATTCAGTGCTGAAATGGAAAAGTTACTCTCACCATAGCAAAACAGGCCTAACTTAGGAAAAGTTTTTTTCTACCTTTTTATCTTGACAGCTATTTTTACTGCAAGACCATTTTAGTATTTATGAGGATATGGCACTTTTCTACAGTAACCTCCCTTCAGTAGACTGACAGCAAGTGGTTGTGGAGCTGATATCAAAGTTAGCTCTACTGTTCTGTCTTCTCTTTTCTGTGTGTACTGTTCTCCACTTAAATGGACCGCATGGCCTTTGAGGGGCTCTGCAGGCCTGTATACCCCAGGAAGTCAATGTCCTGTGAATGATAAAACACAGAGCTAATGAGCTTAATTTCCATAGCTGGGTTTCAAATACTATCTGGAATACTGACAGCTTGGTGTCCGGATGGATGAACTCCTTTTTGAGCTCTTTTTTTTTTTATTCAGGAAGTAGCCTAAAGCAAGAGCAATTTCTGTTTCCTGGAATTACCTGAATTGAACGCTCCAATATTTTTGTGTTTTTCCAGGATTGCTGGGATCTGAGAAGTTCTGTAAGTCTCTGAGGAGATCCCAGCCCATCCAGGAGGAGGAAGAGGAGCTGCAGCCTCAGGGAGGAGAGAAGGGTTCGGAGGAGGAGGAGGGGGCAGAGCCTGTCATCTTCAGCAGAGACAGTCTGGAGCCTGAGGGTTAGTCTGCTCTGGAGAGATGGATAGATAGATCTGGTGACATCATAGAGAGTATCTCAATCCAATGCTAACCTGACAGGGTAGTGACATGAAAGCAGCTGTACGTGCCAGCTAAAAACTATTTTGCTTTAAGCTCATTGAAAACCTCTGTGTGAAAATAGCAAGGGTTGAAATGTGTATGTCTGTGTCTGCCCGTGATTGTGTCTACCCAGACTCTGTGATGGCGTCCGGACCAGGTCAGAACGCTGCGGTGGGTCTAGGTCTGGGCATGGACACCCTGGAGGAGGAAGAGGAGAAGGCCCGCTTCTTTGCCCACCTGGAGGGAGGTGCGTCCTCCACCATAGACTACTCCAGACTCAACAAAGACCTGGATTCCACCACCGCCTCCAACACCGCTACCACCCTCAGGTATATATGACACTCAATGGAGCTAAAGGGGATGTGGTCTCTACACACTGGTCTCAGGTTGGTTTTGCATTTCCCCTTCGAAATGGTTACGGTTAGGACTTGGTGAAGACAAGCTGATCCTAGATCTGTACCTAGGGGCGCCTTCACTCAGGAGCATGACACTCCGAGTCGCCCCAGGCCTAGCTGTAGCTGCCTTTTGAAGCCACTGCTGGGGTTGTCCCAAGGAGACCCTCAGTGTTGCAGACAGTGGCTGGGTAAGATAATTACTGTCACTCCCAGTGTGTGATCTGTGAATGACACTAGTTCTGCTGTTTCTCCAGGAAAGCAGAGGTGGCTGTGGCGGGGGTCTATCAGAGAGAGGAGGAGAGAGCTATGGAGTCTGACAGACTCTCCCCAGGTAGGAGAGATGATGCACACATAGAATTAGGAATTATAATAGTAATTTAATAGGATCTCTATGCTCACACTACTCCAAACCTTGCTTGGTTCAATAGGTTTTGTTTTCTTTCAAATACTTTGAAGTTGGGAGGGGGTTTGCGCTTTTGGGATGATTCCGTTGGTTCAGTTGCAACAGGCAAGCTCAATCAATTGCTGTTAAAGGATTTGAAAGGAAACAAATCCTATTTGAACCCAGGTCTGTTGTCATTTACAGTGGCACTCTGTCAGACAAGTATTTGCACATACCTCATCTGCATGACTCCAGCTCATCAGTGAATCTGTCATTCTGTCTGTGCCTGCTGCAGCCTCCCCCCGCTACAGCGAGGATGAGGACTTTGAAGATGAGGTCATTGAGGAGGTGAGAAATTGGGTGAGACTGGGTTTTATGCAAGTCTGGTTTGAAAATGCAGTCGTTTAGTTCTAATAACTCTTTGTAAGGGCGTGCTTTGAACTAGAGGTTTAAACCGAAAGTTGATTGTAATTGCGGCATGTAGAATTGCCCCATGATAAGTTGTAAGCAGGAGTTGTTTGTGCTGCTCACATGCTAATCACTCTGGGTTACAAAAGCCACAGTGAATAAAGGCAAGGCATTCAGCAGTTATCCCAGCTCTCTCTTAAGAGGTAGAGTGAGAAGAAGGGGTCTTTTAATGGGGAGTGTGCCAGGTCTTGTCTGTGATTGGCTGTGTATGTGGTGGGCGACTGACTGCATGGCTCTTCTGTTTTGCTCATCTTGTTTCTTCTCTCTCTTTCTTTTAGAAGCCTAAAATGGCTGCCATGCTCACCAAAGGTATTATAAACAAACATACATTTTTCTTTTCTGGGTCAGAGTGGGTTTTTAAGTCAGCACAAGTATGTGTTTCAAGTTTTATTAGCCGTATGTACGGCATACACATGGTATACCGTCCAAAGAAATGTTTACTTGCAGTTTCCTTCTCGACAATGCAACAGCAATAATAAAATAGAAGAATACAAACATAAAGTAAATGGCTCAGTAGAATAGAATAAAGAAACGTCCTCTCACTGTCAACTGTGTTTATTTTCAGCAAATGTGTAAATATTTGTATGAACATAACAAGATTCAACAACAGAGACATAAACTGAACAAATTCCACAGACATGTGACTAACAGAAATGGAATAATGTGTCCCTGAACAAAGGACGGGTCAAAATCAAAAGTAACAGTCAGTATCTGGTGTGGTTACCAGCTGAATTAAGTACTGCAGTGCATCTCCTCCTCATGGACTGCACCAGATTTGCCAGTTCTTGCTGTGAGATGTTACCCCACTATTCCACTAAGGCACCTGCAAGTTCCTGGACATTTCTGGGGGGAATGGCCGTAGCCCTCACCCTCCGATCCAACAGGTCCCAGACGTGCTCAATGGGATTGAGATCCGGGCTCTTCGCTGGCCATGGCAGAACACTGACATTCCTGTCTTGCAGGAAATCACGCACAGAACGAGCAGTATGGTTGGTGGCATTGTCATGCTGGAGGGTCATGTCAGGATGAGCCTGCAGGAAGGGTACCACATGAGGGAGGAGGATGTCTTCCCTGTAACGCACAGCGTTGAGATTGCCTGCAATGACAACAAGCTCAGTCCGATGATGCTGTGACACACCGCCCCAGACCATGACGGACCCTCCACCTCCAAATCGAACCCGCTCCCGAGTACAGGCTTTGGTGTAACGCTCATTCCTTCAACGATAAACGCGAATCCGACCATCACCCCTGGTGAGACAAAACCGCGACTAGTCAGTGAAGAGCACTTTTTGCCAGTCCTTTCTGGTCCAGCGACGGTGGGTTTGTGCCCATAGGCAACGTTGTTGCCCGTGATGTCTGGTGTGGACCTGCCTTACAACAGGCCTACAAGCCCTCAGTCCAGCCTCTCAGCCTATTGCGTACAGTCTGAACACTGATGGAGGGATTGTGCGTTCCTGGTGTAACTCGGGCAGTTGTTGCCATCCTGTACCTGTCCCGCAGGTGTGATGTTCGAATGTACCGATCCTGTGCAGGTGTTGTTACACGTGGTCTGCCACTGCGAGGACGATCAGCTGTCCGTCCTGTCTCCCTGTAGCACTGTCTTAGGCGTCTCACAGTACGGACATTGCAATTTATTGCCCTGGCCACATCTGCAGTCCTCATGCCTCCTTGCAGCATGCCTAAGACACGTTCACGCAGATGAGCAGGGACCCTGGGCATCTTTCTTTTGGTGTTCAGTAGAAAGGCCTCTTTAGTGTCCTAAGTTTTCATAACTGTGACCTTAATTGCCTACCGTCTGTAAGCTGTTAGTGCCTTAACGACCATTCCACAGGTGCTTGTTCATTAATTGTTTATGGTTCATTGAACAAGCATGGGAAACAGTGTTTAAACCCTTTACAATGAAGATCTGTGAAGTTATTTGGATTTTTACTAATTATCTTTGAAAGACAGGGTCCTGAAAAGGGGACATTTCTTTTTTTGCTGAGTTCATTTTAGCATAATTGTATAGGAAGGAAGAATATAGTCCAATATTAACATGTGTTCTGGGGAAAGGGGAATTGGGGGGCAAGTCTTTAGTGTGTGTGTTAGTGTTGCACGGTATACGAAACTTCTGTACTTTTTCGATACTAGAACATGGAAAAGCGGTTCGGTACTAGAATTATTGTTACTTTTGGTACTCACGTCGTCTACTGATTTGAAAGGGGATCAAGTCTGTGTCTATCAGCATAGCCGATGTTCCCTTGTAGCGCGAGAGCACTGTGCCTGCTCCTCTTACTCATTGCTAGCCTGTCCTGAGGAATCACTGCACTTATGCTGCACAGAAGTTAACACTTAAATAATGCAACACGGCATGTCAATGTTGAAACTGTTCATTACTGTTACAAAAATAATGTCCATTACAGGCTACAACACTTTACAATGCAAGAAGATACCAGTAGCTTTCAGCTTTGTAGGCTAACATGCCTTGCTAGCTTACAGCTGAAGCTATTATCAATTCACTACCCTAGTACCTTGTTTGTGATATGAAAATATTGCTGATTCTCCCCCAAAACTTGATTAATTCACGCCTCACGTCTCTCCCAGTCAAGATCATCTTTGCTCGAGCCTTATGGAAGACCGTTTGGGTCTTTGATTGTCAAAAAAGATACACGTCCATTTTTTTGACACACAGACCCAAATGCCTTTCCATAGAGCCTCAAACTGAATGTTTGTGTGAATGACATCATGGGTCTTAAAAGAGACAGCCCACACTTTTATAAAAGAAGAGATTGCTTCTTCTATGTGAATGTTGTTGATCAGTACAATAAAATAAGTCCCAAATGGAAGGGAAACAGATAGTTTTTCATCTGTAGCCCCATGAAATCAGCTAAAACAAGCTCAATAACTCAATACATGCACACACTCTTATTACTTCATCTTGATTTTACCAAATTTAGTTTTCTGTGACTTTGGCTAATACGCCTTCTTCTTTTGCTGTGGAATCGTTTTGGTATTGAGTATCGTGATGGTATAGAGTATCGTGATACTAAACATGGTATCATGACAACACTAGTGTGTGTTGTGTACACAGTATGTCTATACAGTGTCTCTGGTTCCTCTAACAGTACCCCTGTTTCACAGTGATGTGATATTTCCTGATGAATAGTTTCCTGCTTTTATGACACCATCCTCTATTCATACAGTATTGAAACTGACCTACCCCTAAAATCAATATTCTATTTGTCCTGATCACATCATTTCCTGGTGTAAGTGTCCCTCCATGATTCACTGGACTCGACCGGTGGACTCCTGCCCCCTGGAGCGGACAGTGACACCAACGAGGAACCAGGGAGGAACCAGGGAGCAGAGGAGTCCATAGAGACGGCACTACCAGGTGAGACCAGACTATACAGGCTATCATTCAGGTCCTATTAGATGTAACTATCTAAACATGGTGGAAACAGAGATGACTTTGGCCCTTTCCAGAAATAACCCCTAGCCACTTATGTGGATTTGAATGTATTGGTTAGGTTGACAAGCAATAGGGTCCATCTGTGTCAGTTTGGTGATGGCGGATGATCGTGAACTTGGTGGTGTTCCTGTCTGGTCTGTGTAGCCCAGTCGTATGGACAGAGTGGGGCCAGTGAGATGGAGGCTCTACAGGAGGCCTACAGACAGATCAGTGGCTCTCTGGAGGACTCAGACCATCACCACCCTTCATCACCAGTCAGGAGGGAGAGGAGAAGGAAGAGCAGTCCTGTTCCTGTCTCTTCCTCTGTACCTGAGCTCTCCAGAGGAACACTACTACCACCAGTCTCCACCACAGAGTCAGGTTGGTCAGTCTCAAACACTGATATGTCTGTGGTGAACCTGTCAAGTACATAGTTTTGATTGAAGAGCATATTCTAACTGCAGATCCACACATGTCCATGCATATTCATATCTGACAAGATGGTATATTTTAAGTTGTTAGATAGTGTTGATATATTGTTGAGGTGTTACAAATGGACTTGAATGTCTGATTGATTGATTGACTTCAATATGTTTTCTCAGAGCTGCCCACTGCAGAGGAGCTGATGCGTCCCATCCGACCAGACAGTATGGACGACACCAGAGGCTTCACTCTGCAGCCTGCCAGGTGAGTCTACAGCTGTCTGTCACACAGGGCTGTAGGAGGAAAGGACAACAGACACTGGCTGGAAGGTACAGAATGGAGTGGAAAGACGTTACCATGAGCTGTATGTTCACAGTGGGACCCAGCTCAGCCCAGAGAAGACTGGCCAGTCCTTAAGCCAAAGATTCCATGAGTCAAGCCCAAGATGCTCAGCAGAGCCAGACACTCCTCTGGCCTCCCCAGGCCCCCGTCCCAGAAGCATCAGAGAGGAGGTACGGAGGCTGATGATGCAGGATCAGGACAGCTCCTCCCTTGACCTGACCTCCACTCAACCCAGCAAAGCCAAAAGACGCCAGCAGGTAAGGGACGGAAACGGAGCCCTTGTTAATAAGCACTAAACCCTACCATACATAACCACACTGATTCAGGCTTTCACACCTGCCAGAACTGTGTTTCCACATTACATAGCCATTGCTCCGACAATCTCGTCCAAATATTTATATATTTCTTAATTCCATTCTTCTACTTTTAGATTTGTGTATTGTTGTGAATTGTTAGATACTACTGCACTGTTGGAGCTAGGAACACAAGCATTTCGCTACACCCGCAATAACATCTGCTAAATATGTGTATGTGACCAATAAAATGTGATTTAATTTGCATCAAAGGTGATTATCATGTACAATGTAGACGGTGACATGGCAATGATTTGTATATTGACATTGACAATAACATATTTTGCATAGGTTCCTGGACGCTCTACGGTAGCTGGTCCCTTCACATCCTCGTTGAGGAAGCCTTATGTTGCCCCTGGTAGAGGTAGAGGGGAGAGTAAACCAACAGCCGTGGCCACCAGGACCTCTGGAGCTAGTCAATCTGGTCCTACCAGACCTGGGGCTGCAGCCAAGCCCCCCTCTCCTCTAACCCAGAGGAAGCCTCTCAGCCAGGCAACATACCAGCGCCTCAGCCCCATCCTCTCAGAGAGAGATAAAGGTAGGAGAAAAGGAACTCCTCACACACTGACCAAAGCTAGTATGTGTAGTGTAAGCGTGCTTACAGTGACACACTTGTGTGTTTGGCAGACACACAACTAAAGATCTGTTGTATCAGAGCTAGAACTATATCTAAGTAGTATAGCACATAACAGTAGTCTAGTATAATACATAACACTAACATTTGCCACATGTTGCTGTGTGGTTGTACTCCTGATCCAGACTAATGTTGCTGTATGGTTGTACTCCTGATCCAGACTAATGTTGCTGTGTGGTTGTACTCCTGATCCAGACTAATGTTGCTGTGTGGTTGTACTCCTGATCCAGACTAATGTTGCTGTGTGGTTGTACTCCTGATCCAGACTAATGTTGCTGTGTGGTTGTACTCCTGATCCAGACTAATGTTGCTGTGTGGTTGTACTCCTGATCCAGACTAATGTTGCTGTGTGGTTGTACTCCTGATCCAGACTAATGTTGCTGTGTGGTTGTACTCCTGATCCAGACTAATGTTGCTGTGTGGTTGTACTCCTGATCCAGACTAATGTTGCTGTGTGGTTGTACTCCTGATCCAGACTAATGTTGCTGTGTGGTTGTACTCCTGATCCAGACTAATGTTGCTGTGTGGTTGTACTCTGATCCAGACTAATGTTGCTGTGTGGTTGTACTCCTGATCCAGACTAATGTTGCTGTGTGGTTGTACTCCTGATCCAGACTAATGTTGCTGTGTGGTTGTACTCCTGATCCAGACTAATGTTGCTGTGTGGTTGTACTCCTGATCCAGACTAATGTTGCTGTGTGGTTGTACTACTACCAGGTCCAGACTGTGGTGGTCTGATGGTGAGCTGGTGGTGGGTGTCCAGTCCTTGGCTGCCTTAATGTTAGCTAAATGTTGATGTGTGGTTGTTCTTTAGGTCCAGACTTTGGTGGTCTGAGGGTGAGCAGTGAACTGGTGGCGGGGGTCCAGTCCTTCGCTGCCTTCCTCCAGCAGCAACATCAGATGGAGACGAGAGGTCGCCAGGATACCAGTCACACTGTCTCTTGGGAAACCAAAGGTCAGCAGGAAGCCAGCCAGACTCAGGAGACTGAGCGTCCATCAGAGAGGAAGGTAAGTACACCGTGCTTCTACACCTGCATTACTAGCTGTTTGGGGTTTTAGGCTGGGTTTCTGTACAGCACTTCGAGATATTAGCTGATGTAAGAAGGGCTATATAAAATAAAATTGATTGATTGATTGAAGTACTGGAAGAGGAAGTAAGTCAACATACTGGAGTAGTTTTTCAGTCTGTGGCGCATCAAGTTTGTACATCAGTGTGCTGGAATTTCTTTTCAGATAAGTATGCAGTGTTTCTCCATTCACCTGGTCATACGATAGGGGTGTGACTTATACTTTTATGGGTCGTCCAACTTAGCTGATTGCTTCTTGCTCTGTTATAAGTCTGACTCATTTCAGTTCAGATCTTATGTAGTGTGTGTCCATACCTGGATGACTATAGCAGTCACATTTCTTTGTATTCTATGTTTCTATTTTTGCAATTAAGGATCAAGCCAATATTATGGCCTTCAAAACACATTCAAGCGCTAGCAAGTATCCAGTATAAAGACTAACCATGTTACCCCTCTGTCTGTCAGAGTGAGCCCAGGGAGGAGGAGGGCAGGGCTGGGGAGGTGGAGGAGAGCCCCCTAGTGTCAAGGCTGAGACTACAGCTAGCCCAGAGGGAGAGAGAGCTCCACACCAGAGAGGAAGAACTACTGCTGCAGCATGACACAGAGCTCAGCTCACTGAGACAGGAGAACTACCTCCTGCAGAGCAAGGTAGACTGAGTCACACACACACACACACACACACACACACTATTACGTTCACATGGACAGTAATGTCTGTAAAGAGCATAGTAGCATAGTTCCATCTGTTTGGTCACCTGTGGCTTCCTACATCTTTCTGTTGTAACAGAAAATAACATGTTCTCATTGACTGTCGGAACAGTTTAAAACCCCTACGTCAGCACTCTTGTTGCTATGGCACTAGCAATGCTCATTTTATTTAGCTGCTTTGTGTGTGAATTTTGTAATACTGTTATTCAAGCCATTGAATAAAGCAGTTGTGAAGGACCCAGCTGATACAGGAGAAAAATAAAGCATCCCATTAAACAATAGCATGTTATCTAAGACATCTCTGCCATCCACTGAAGGCCAGTTAAATGAGCTCCAACTGTAGTAGATGCAGACATCACTCGTGTGTTATTTGTGATGTGTATCTTGTCCCCTGTGTTTCAGCTGCACAGTGCAGAGGAAGCCAACAGCAGGAAGAAGGGCCGGTGGGGTCTGGGTCTGGACGAGCCCTCGGACCCCCTCACTGAGGACAAACTCAGACTGATTGAGAAAGAGGTGAAGGAACAGGAGACCATCATCCAGGGATACCAGCAGGTCTGTACACATGTCTGTTTGTCTCTGTCTACTCAGCTCTATTTGTCTGTGATTGTTTGGCCGTCTCTCTGGGTCTTTTCTCTTCCAGTCTGTGTTTTAAGGAAACAAGACTTAATTGTACTGCATTTGTTCAGCACCAGGCTGTGGGTGACTCATTGCCTTTGAATCCATCCCAATTACCCAGAGTCTCTGAGACTGGAGGTTATATACAGGCCACTGTTCAGGGTAATGAATGGAATTCCTCTGTTCACTGACTTAATTCCTGGAGGGTGTGTGGGTTTGTGTTAGGCAGCACAGTTAGCCTTTTTTCCTCCAGATTGTGAGCAGCTTAGAGATATGACATAAACACTGTCTGATAACCTCTCATAATCACAGTGCCTACAGCTGAGCTCCTAGAATCAGTGGCTACATACACACACCACCAAGGTGGAACTGTAGCAGTTCTTAATTAGGCATGGTGAATGCATTTCCTCATTTCACAGCTTCTAATCATATTCCTTTCTAGTTTTATTTTATGTCGCCTAAATGCGTAGAACAGGTATTTCTGATCAAACCAATTTACCCAGATGGGCCCATAGTTGAGGCACTTAATGTGATTCTCTCTCTCCTTGCTTGCGGCGTGTGTGTGTAACAGGAGAATGAGAAGTTATACCTGCAGATGAAGGCTCTTCAGGCTCAGGGTAAACTCAATGAAGAGGCCATGTTCACAGAGAACCAGAGGCTGCTAAACGAACTGGCCTTTACCAAGTGAGTTGACTCATACAGTTGAAGTCGGAAGTCCACATACACTTAGGTTGGAGTCATTAAAACTCGTTTTTTCAACCACTCCACAAATGTCTTGTTAACAAACTATAGTTTTGGCAAGTCGGTTAGGACATCTACTTTGTGCATGACACAAGTAATTTTTCCAACAATTGTTTACAGACAGATTATTTCACTGTATCACAATTCCAGTGGGTCAGAAGTTTACATACACTAAGTTGACTGTGCCTTTTTAAACAGCTTGGAAAATTCCAGAAAATGATGTCATGGCTTTAGAAGCTTCTGATAGGCTAATTGACATCATTTGAGTCAATTGGAGGTGTCCCTGTGGATCTATTTCAAGGCCTACCTTCAAACTCTGGTACGCAAGTATAAACACCATGGGACCACACAGCCGTCATACCGCTCAGGAAGGAGACACGTTCTGTCTCCTAGAGATGAACGTAGTTTGGTGCGAAAAGTGCAAATCAATCCCAGAACAACAGCAAAGGACCTTGTGAAGATGCTGGAGGAAACGGGTACAAAAGTATCTATATCCACAGTAAAACGAGTCCTATATCGACATAACTTGAAAGGCCGCTCAGCAAGGAAGAAGCCACTGCTCCAAAAACGCCATAAAAAAGCCAGACTACGGTTTGCAACTGCACATGGGGACAAAGATCTTACTTTTTGGAGAAATGTCCTCTGGTCTGATGAAACAAAAATAGAACTGTTTGGCCATAATGACCATCGTTATGTTTGGAGGAAAAAGGGGGTGCCTTGCAAGCCGAAGAACACCATCCTAACCGTGAAGCACAGGGTGGCAGCATCATGCTGTGGGGGTGCTTTGCTGCAGGAGGGACTGGTGCTCTTCACAAAATAGATGGCATCATGAGGAAGGAAAATTATGTGGATATATTGAAGCAACATCTCAAGACATCAGTCAGGAAGTTAAAGCTTGGTCGCAAATGGGTCTTCCAAATGGACAAGCATACTTCCAAAGTTGTGGCAAAATGGCTTAAGGACAACAAAGTCAAGGTATTGGAGTGGCCATCACAAAGACCTGACCTCAATCCTATAGAATATTTGTGGGCAGAACTGAAAAGATGTGTGCGAGCAAGGAGGCGTACAAACCTGACTCAGTTACACCAGCTCTGTCAGGAGGAATGGGCCAAAATTCACCCAACTTATTGTGGGAAGCTTGTGGAAGGCTACCTGAAATCTTTGACCCAAGTTAAACAATTTAAAGGCAATGCTACCAAATACTAATTGAGTGTATGTGAACTTCTGACCCACTGGGAATGTGATAAAAGCTGAAATAAATAATTCTCTCTACTATTATTCTGACATTTCACATTCTTAAAATAAAGTGGTGATCCTAACTGACCTAAGACAGGGAATTTTTACTAGGATTAAATGTCAGGAATTGTGAAAAACTGAGTTTAAATGTATTTGGCTAAGGTGTATGTAAACCTCCGACTTCAACTGTACGTACGCACACACACACGTACCTATCCACGTCATTGAATGTTAACACTAACACTTATTTATGCCCAGGGAGCAGATGAGCAACTCGTCAAGGACTGTAGGAAATGTAGGCTGTGTGGACCATATTCAGCGCATCGCACAGCTGTTGGGCCAGATGCAGGCAGCACAGGTGAGTGTTCAGAGTCACGTCACACAACCACCTCTAAAAGGAAGGCCTAGATGATGCTTTGGAGATTAATCAATCAACTCATCTTAAAAGGGAAGGACCAGTCTCACCTTTGACCGTGTGTATGTGTAGAGGACTGAACAGAGACTGGTGGAGGAGACCCACAGGCTGAAGCAGGAGAAACAGGCCCTGGAGGTGGACCTTCAAATGATGAGGAAAGAGAGAGACCTGGTCAAAGCACAGGTGGTCTACACCTCAGGTTAGTGTGTGTGAGACATGGAGGCTTGAGTGTGCAGTCAAATCTCTTGTTTCTACTCCCAAAAGACAATGAAATATTCCCTGTTTACAGACGTGGTTTAAACCTCCATTAAAACATCCCATTGTTGTGGTTGACAGTCAAGTGGAGCTCTGTGACATGCTGTGGTCTGTATTGTCCTTGTCTCTGCCAGAGGATAAGAGCTTTGAGCTGCGGGTGGCAGAGGACAGGCATAAGGAGGAGGTGTGTGTTCTGAAGAAGAGGCTCCAGTGGTACGCTGAGAACCAGGAGCTGCTGGACAGAGACTCTGCCAGACTGAGGGCTGCCACCGCAGAAACACACCAACTCACAGAGCAGGTAGGACCAACTCACAGAGCAGGTAGGACCAACTCACAGAGCAGGTAGGACCAACTCACAGAGCAGGTAGGACCAACTCACAGAGCAGGTAGGACCAACTCACAGAGCAGGTAGGACCAACTCACAGAGCAGGTAGGACCAACACAGACCAGGTAGGACCAACTCGCACAGTAGGTTAGACTTACTTGACCTTATTTGAGAGTGTGTATTGTATTACTGTCATTTCCTGTAGGTCAGTATTTTGAATGAAAAGTTTGTTCCTCCAATCAGGTGGAAAAGCTGAAGATGGAGGTGGGGAAGAGAGCCAATCAGAATAAGTCTAAAGAGAGAGCTGGAGACGCTAAGAGGATACAGGACCTAGAACGACAGGTGAATCAGTTGAGAAATATTTCCACTGTGTGTGCGTGCGTGCACCTATCCCTGATTAACGGCATACCTCTCCTTTCTCTCATGACTAATATTTATCCTCCCCCTCTCTCCCAGGTGAAGGAGATGGAGAAGATTCTCAGACATAGGAACCCGAACTCCCTCACAGCGCTCATCTACGCTGCAGTCAACGCACCTGCAGTGGATGAGGATGGAGGGGCCAAGAGCTCCCCGCCCACTCAGACCAGGGCCCTATTGGAGCGGCGCATCCAGAGACTGGAGGCGGAGCTAGAGAGCCGTGACGACGAGGCCAAACGCAGCCTCCGAGCCATGGAACAGCAGTACCAGCGGATTAAGGTCTGTTCATACTCTCAGCTGTGTGGCACTGTTATGTACTCATACAACCCTGTGTTCCCATTCCCTGTCACTAGGCCTCACAGTCCTGTACCAATTAACTCTCTACACATGCTTATGATGACTTACTCTGACATACAGTACCAGTCAAAGGTTTGGACACACCTACTCATTCCAGGGTTTTTCTTTTCTTTTTACTATTTTCTACATTGTAGAATAATAGTAAAGACAACAAAACTATGAAATAACACATATGGAATCATGTAGTAAACAAAAGTGTTAAACAGATCAAAATATATTTTATATTTGAGATTCTTCAAATAGCCACCCTTTGCCTAATGACAGCTTTGCACACTCTTGGCATTCTCTCAACCAGCTTCATGAGGTAGTCACCTGGAATGCATTTCAGTTAACAGGTGTGCCTTGTTAAAAGTTAATTTGTGGAATTTCTTTCCTTCTTAATGCGTTTGAGCCAATCAGTTGTGTTGTGACAAGGTAGGGGTGGTATACAGAAGATAGCCCTATTTGGTAAACGACAAAGTCCATATTATGGCAAGAACAGCTCAAATAAGCAAGGAGAAACGACAGTCCATCATTACTTTAAAACATGAAGGTCAGTCAATCCAGAAAATGTCAAGAACTTTGAAAGTTTCTTCAAGTGCAGTTTCAAAAACCATCAAGCGCTATGATGAAACTGGCTCTCATGAGGATCGCCACAGGAATGGAAGACCCAGAGTTACCTCTGCTGCAGAGGATACGTTCATTAGAGTTACCAGCCTCAGAAATTGCAGCCCAAATAAATTATTCACAGAGTTCAAGTAACAGACACATCTCAACATCAACTGTTCAGAGGGGACTGTGTGAATCAGGCCTTCATGGTCGAATTGCTGCAAAGAAACCACTACTAAAGGACACCAATAAGAAGAAGAGACCTGCTTGGGCCAAGAAACACAAGTAATGGACATTAGACCGGTGGAAATGTGTTCTTTGGTCTGAAGTCCAAATTGGAGATTTTTGGTTCCAACTGCCGTGTCTTTGTGAGATGCGGTGTGGGTGAACGGATGATCTCTGCATGTGTATTTCCCACCGTAAAGCATGGAGGAGGAGGTGTGATGGTGTGGGGGTGCTTTGCTGGTGACATTGTCTGTGATTTATTTAGAGTTCAAGGCACACTTAACCAGCATGGCTACCACAGCATTCTACAGCAATACGCCATCCCATCTGGTTTGCACTTAGTGGGACTATCATTTGTTTTTCAACAGGACAATGACCCAACACACCTCCAGGCTGTGTAAGGGCTATTTGACCAAGAAAGAGAGTGATGGAGTGCTGCATCAGATGACCTGGCCTCCACAATCCCCTGACCTCAACCCAATTGAGATGGTTTGGGATGAGTCGGACCGCAGAGTGAAGGAAAAGTAGCCAACAAGTGCTCAGCATATGTGGGAACTCCTTCAAGTCTGTTGGAAAAGCATTCCAGGTGAAGCTGGTTGAGAGAATGCCAAGAGCGTGCAAAGCTGTCATCAAGGCGAAGGGTTGCCATTTGAAGAATCTCAAATATATATTTTGATTTGTTTAACACTTTTTTTCTGTTTACTACATGATTCCATGTGTTATTTCATAGTTTTGATGTCTTCACTATTATTCTACATTGTAAAAATAAAGAAAAACCCTTCAATGTGTAGTTGTGTCCAAACTTTTGACTGGTAGTGTACATGGCCTTGCTGTAAACACAACAGCTTCCACACATTGCCACAACGGTCTCATACACGTAACGGTGTCCACACACACACAAAATGGCCTCACATACAACAGATGACTCAAATTGCCTCTTAGAACTACTTGAAGATGTTCATCCTCAACACAAAGCACTCACTGAATGTCCTCTCTCACAAAAAGGAAATATGAGAACATGGTGATGACTCATTACTGTTCCCCCAATTCTCTTCACATGTCTTTTTAGAGAGGGGTTAGAGAGGGCAAGTTCCAACAGCCTTGTACAACACAACACTTGAATTGAAAGTTCTGTTAAAAGCTCACGATGGAGACCTTGAGGATGTCAATGATTCACTCCCTCCTCCTCTGTATAATATGTGTTATCCTTTCCAAATGTATGATGTCATTAGTCTTAATGTAATGGTTCATTAGACCAACACTGCACTGGAAAAAGCTTTTTATTTTTCAGAAAATGTGTTGTGAGATGAATAAATTGTATGAATGGAAATAATTCCCTTAAATAGAAGTAGACTCACTTACATTGTGTGTGTGTGTGTGTGTGTGTGTGTGTGTGTGTGTGTGTGTGTGTGTGTGTGTGTGTGTGTGTGTGTGTGTGTGTGTGTGTGTGTGTGTGTGTGTGTGTGTGTGTGTGTGTGTGTGTGTGTGTGTGTGTGGTTGTAGCTCCAGTATGAGCAGCAGATCAGTAGTCTGGAGCAGCGGTTATCCCAGAAACACCAGGACCAGACCGGGTCTCCTGGGGTCTGGCAGGCCCAGGTCTGCTCCCTGCAGCAGGAACTGGAGCACCTGAAGGAGAACCATCAGAGTAGAGAGAAAACCCTACAGGCTGAGGTCCACTCCCTACAGGAGCAGCTCACACAACAGGCACAGGTAGGCCTTCTTGTTAGCCCACCTAAGAGCACCACTATGGAAATAAGCCTTAATAATTCATCCTGGATAATTGTTTTAAATGTATGTCATGTTACCTGGAGCAGGTGTATGTGTATTTTAATCAAATAAATTGATCAGTCTACCAACGAGCCAGAGAGAGCCCCCCAGCGCAGCCCGTCCCGCCACCAGCGCCAAACAGAGACGGCCCTGGGGGTCCGGATAGAGAGACTCAACCAGGAGCTGTCAGCCAAGACCCGCAGCGTCCAGGAGCTGAGCCGCACCGTGGAGAGACTCCAGAGGGAGAGGAAGACCATGCTGTGTGGCCCTGGCCCCAGATCGGAGGGCCGTGTTGGGCCTGGCGAGGCCAGACGGCAGGCGACCGGATCCAAAGGACCCATGGTGGTGGTGGCTACCCCAAGGGAGAGGGGAGGCACGGTGGGACGAGGGGTAGAGACCGCAACCTTCCCTCCCACTCAGGATGAGAAGGACTACCAGCCCACAGCGTTCTCTGGGAGCCATATCTCAGAGGTGCTGCAGGAGAGCGAGGGGTTAAGGCTGCGTCTAGAGCAGCTGGAGCTGCAGAGGGACAAGGAGAGGGTGGTACTGCAGGCTGCAGCCACACAGGCCCAGGCCCAGCTACGCAGGTATGTAGACACACACTCATTTTGAATGCTTTATTTCAGTACAAAGGACTCCAATAGTTCAGTGGTTATGCAGGTGCCTGAACATTGTTCATTGATAGAACTTCTGTAAGGCTTTTTCACAATGATGTGTACAAACACTGTCTGTATGGAGGAAACTTACTGCCCATAACAGCAGCCTGAATTCATATTCCACCTCAGGGCTCAACATTAATACTCTTCCTCTTGTCCGGGCCAAGTATTTTTATTTAATGTTTTATGTCGGAAAATAAGAAAATAGATTTGAGTAAGTAAGAAATCACACGTCACAATGTCAAACAATTTCTCCGAACAGAATTGGATCAGAGAGGCCAACATTAGAATATTATTCCAATCTATTTTTCATGTACATAAATAAAAAAGCCAAAGTGTAGGTGATATGCATATTGGCTACAGCCTCATGTCCAAACCAATGCTGACATGAGGGAGGTACCATTAAATGTAGTCAAACTTTAATGAGACATTTCATTACATAAATATAGGCTAAACGGCAGTCTTGTTTGACAAATATAATGAAGGATGATTAACATTAACGTCTAAAGGCTTGATTCTGTCGACATACTCAAGCCACAGTTCGTTCAGATCAAATGGTCACGAGCATATAGTGAAGGACAGTGTCTGTTGTGCACCACTCATCACCCACCTTGAATCTGAGTGGAGGCGGTCAGCCTTTTGAAACTATTTAACCATAAACTTAATTGTTTAAAACCTGGACGTTTTATGAAGCATGTTTTACCTTGTTTCAAAGTAGCCTAGCCTAGCCAAAATACATAGAAATGTTGAGGGTATTATTTTATAAACACTTAATATGCCATTTCAAACCAGCATTTTTCTCATGTTCCTTTGTTTTTCATATAAATGTTTTTTTATTGTCCAGCAGCCAAAGGCATAATCCTAGTCACCTGAAACCGCTCACGCATGCAGTGAACTTTTGAGAACTGTTTTCCATCTAAATTACATTTTGGAATATTCCTGTGTAGTTTACAGCCATGTGCGCGTTGTTGAGCTTATAATATGAAGAAAAAAAACGTTATCAACATTTTAAACTAAACAGTCTGATCTGTTTCATCAGCCTCATTGCTTTTTAAAATTGTATGTGCAGCGGTTGTATAAATTTTGGATCTATCTTCCCAGAGCTGTCCCAGAGTCTGTTTTGAATACCTTTTTTATCGTCCCAGGGACGATGGGACGCCCTTAATTTCGAGCACTGGCTGGAATTATTTTATGAAGACATAAAAATAATTTGGTTGTAATTGTGATGTTGCAATATTTCATAGGCTAACAAGAGTGGCCAACTGTCCTCCAGGAGAGCCTTAAAGGGCCAGTGTTGTATTTTGAGACGGGCTTGAATATGCAAAGAAGCCAATAGGCAGAGTGTAGCCTACATTTTTGTCTGATTCTCTATGGTAAAAAAGATAGTGGTTCCTTGCATCATATAATGAAGTAAGAAATGGTGTTACAGATTGTTTTGTTGTTGTGGGGGACAAGTGACCTAAGCTTTTGGACAAGTAAAAAAAAATGTCAAGCCCTGCACCTGGTTAGCTGTTTTTCTCTGGCAGCCCTGCTGCAAACTGCAGCCCACGCTAATGCACAAAAAATCAACTCCCAGAAATGGCTCTCTAATCCGAGGCTGGTGGTAATTTATAAAGATAATTGCGACACACTCAGGCACTCAGAGAGATGTCAACATGGTTCTCAATACCAAATAGACCCCTAATCCCTACACCCTAGACATGCATTTGATGCCGTCCCATTCATCCAGCCATTACATTGAACATGTCCTCCGATTTTTAAAGTCACACCAGCATCCACTGGTATGTAATGTAATATGCAACCATGTGGTGGTTTTTACTACCTCCGAGGTCCAGGGGCCTCATTTATAAACGTTGCATTAATTTCGCATTAAATATCTGCGTAAGCCATTTCTGAAAAGAATGCATACATATGCAAATATTGAGATTCATGAACTTGGCATACGTCATACATACGCATGCTTCCCGTTATAAATCAGACCCATCCTAAAACTGAACGCATTGTGAACGAGCATTATAACTCCACCTGGAAAACGCCAGTCATTCACCTATTATGGTGACAATAACACCCTTATTTTCCATATAATTTGGAACTGTTGGAATTAGCCCAAAGCGGTTTCTAAAAGAAATTGCATTGGCAAATGTGATGAAATGTTTTTGCATGTTGTTATTATACTTTCCAGTTTTTAAAAAGTTTTTTTTAAATGAAATAGCGTGTCATTATATCCCTTATTTGCATAAAATACTACTCGCCTCATTGCAATGCATTACTTCAACCACTAGAAATTGTGCGTACGCATGGTCTAAAGTTTGCGAGGAGGTAAGCAGTTTCTCACGTCAAGTTTAGTTTTTGTAAATGCCAACTTTTGTGTGGAGTATGTTTTGTGGTATATGCTTTATGTTTTGTGTGGTATATGCTGTACATACGTAATGTTGTAAATAAGTCCTCTGGTGTGATGACCACCAGAGGATTAGGGTTAGATGATATGTGATGGTGTATCATGTGTCTACCTGTCCTACAGGGTCCAGAGCCATATACTACGTACCTGGTTTGAGGAGTTAGCGAGTTAACTTTGGTGAACTCTGAATTCAACTCAGGATAACCTGTAGTATGAAAGTGTCTCACCTTTTAGCCAGGTACATTTCTTTGGCAACGAATCCTTCACAACTACCCTGCTCCAGGGCAGGCTAACTCATGGCCGACTCCATTTATCCTGAATGAAGTGTCTGAGCCACGAGTTGAGGATCAATGAATTTAGATTCTCTCCCTCTCGCAAAGATTACGTCATCATCCCTTCATTTGAGGATAAAATATTTAATTATTGTTTTTTGTGTTTAAAATGCCTATCACATTACACATTTATTAATAACAGAATGCATTTGAAACTTCATGCACAGTAAAACATTGGTAATACAATTATTTTATCAATAGGAGTGGGGAAAAAAGGTGATTGTGCATTGATAAACACACCAAAGACGGCATTAACAATAAGTAATAAAATAAAGACGCCCCTTCTAAAAGGGTCCTACTAATCACCCCAAAAGTACCCAAAACAACCACAAACCGGTACCCAAAAGTAGGGCATTAATTGGCCAGCCAAATGACCGCAGTGTCCGTAATAACCGTTGGAATAGCAAAAAATATATATATACCTTTTTCTGTATGCAATTATAAAAAAATGTCTCTGCTCCTGACTGCATGTGCTGCCATAGATTCTATTTCTGTGTGCCTCTGCTGCATCTTGCCTGCACCTTTTGTATATGTACTCGTTTGCTACAACACCTTCCTTGTTTCAGCAAGGCGCAACAAAGTTTCCTCACGTTGTTATAAGTGCAGAAATGGGCTCAACCGCACGAATGCCCAGCCGGTAATATGGTAATTGTGCCAGCCCTACACTAAAGAACCCAACACAACCACAAACAGGTACCCAAAACAACCCCAAAATACCTAAAAGAACCACAAACTGTCTCCCCCGCCAGGTGCTGGTAAAGGTCAGGGGTGGTTGGGCTGGTACTGAACCACATCTGTCCCCACCCCAGAGAGGGAGGAAATCTCTCTCGCCATACTACTACCTGTCTAATAAACGGTCTGATTATGGCTGGGATGAAGGATGACTGATGGGCTGTGTGAAGGGTGATGATGGGAGGACTATCCTCCATGATGACCTACTTTATGTATGTGTCCCAAATGCCACACTATTCCCTATAAAGTGCACTACCCATAGGGATCTGGTCAAAAGTAGTGCACTATATAGGGAATTGGGTGGCATTTGGATCTCAGCCTATGTAGCAGAGGAGGACGTAGCTCCCAGCCAGTGATTCACATATTGATCTGATCCATAATAGGGTGATTGGGTTGATCACATGATCGATCGGCAGTCACTAACCTTGTTACTGTCTGAAGGTGACACACGGATTTCCATTATTTCATACAGAGCGGTGAGACTACTCTGCGTCCCAAATTGCAACCTATTCCCTGTGTAGTACACTACTTTTGACCAGAGTTCTGTTCAAAGCAGTGCACAATAAAGGGAATAGGGTGCCATTTGGAACACAGACAGCGTCCCTGGCCATCTGGTGTTGGCAGAACCTTGTCCCAACATCTGTATGCGTCAACAGACTGGGCACACGGATCTACATACTAATCACAGGTAATCTCATTGAAGGAGGAGAGGTGGCTCTGCCAAAACATGTAGTAGGGTGTCAAACCCACTCTGCCCAGAGCTTTTGTGATGAAATTTCACTTCCTTATGTTATAAATTACATTTTACTAAGACATATGATTATTCATGTTCTGAATCGTTCAGTGGTGTTTTTCTTTAACATACACTACCAGTCAAAAGTTTGGACACACCTACTCATTGAAGGGTTTTTCTTTATTTTTACTATTTTTTACAATGTAGAATAATAGTGAAGACTTAAAAACTATGAAATAACACAATCATGTAGTAAACAGAAAAAAAGTGTTAAACAAATCAAAATATATTTTATATTTGAGATTCTTCAAATGGCCACCCTTTGCCTTGATGACAGCTTTGCACACTCTTGGCATTCTCTCAACCAGCTTCACCTGGAATGCTTTTCCAACAGTCTTGAAGGAGTTCCGACATATGCTGAGCACTTGTTGGCTGCTTTTCCTTCACTCTGCGGTCCGACTCATCCCAAACCATCTCAATTGGGTTGTGGTCAAGGGATTGTGGAGGCCAGGTCATCTGATTCAGCACTCCATCACTCTCTTTCTTGGTCAAATAGCCCTTACACAGCCTGGAGGTGTGTTGGGTCATTGTCCTGTTGAAAAACAAATGATAATCCCACTAAGCCCAAACCAGACGGGATGGCGTAACGCTGTAGAATGCTGTGAAAGCCATGCTGGTTTAATGTGCCTTGAACTCTAAATAAATCACAGACAGTGTCACCAGCAAAGCACCATCACACCTCCTCCTGCATGCTTTACGGTGGGAAATACACATGCAGAGATCATCCGTTCACCCACAACGCATATCACAAAGACACGGCGGTTGGAACCAAAAATCTCCAATTTGGACTCCAGACCAAAGGACACATTTCCACCGGTCTAATGTCCATTGCTCGTGTTTCTTGGCCCAAGCAAATCTCTTCTTATTGGTGTCCTTTAGTAGTAGTTTCTTTGAACTACTAAACTGCATGCGCAGTTACACGACTGATAGTTAGCGGCAGGCGGCTGAGCAATATCCACCGTTGTAATACGGATGAAGCCTGTGCAGGAATGTAAAGCTGGCTAGCTTTAGAAAACCCTGAGTAAATCTAGCTAGCGTTGTAGTATACCCCTCTGGAGCACTGACCACCAGAGGTTTAGGGTTAGAGGATGCTAGATGATATGTGATGGTGCATCTACCTGTCCTGCAGGGTACAGGAGCATTCAGCAGACCAGGTGTCCTCTCTCAGGGCTGACCATCAAAGGGAGCTGGAGCGCCTGCTTACCAGCCACGCCCTCGCCCACTCCTCCTCTAAAGTGGCCGAACTGACCAATCAGGTGACCACGCAGGAGGTAAAGGCTCACAATGGACCAATCACATGTCAACTAATAGTTATTGGTGTTGTTCTTCCAGGTATAACGTATCAACAGGATAAACAGGTTTGTGTGTCTTTATGAACCTTCAGATCAGGGTGCAGCACTTGCGTGACCAGGTGAAGGAACTGCAGGGGACCAAGGATGCTCTGGCTGTGTCCAAGCTGAGGGAGGACACCCTACAGAACCAGGTACTTATGATTCAGATAACATTTATCGTCTTCTCAACTTCATCAACACACTAGTGTTATCACAGTACTTGAAGTGTCATAGCAAGGAAACAACACAAGGTGAGTATTTCCTGGGGATAGCTCAACATTAATGGTTGTTTCATCTCTTTAACGCTTTCTTTAGCTGACAAAGCTGTTGGAGGAGCTGAAGCAGGCCAAGGAGTGCCACAGCCCAGAGCTCAGACACTTCACTAGCCTGGAGAGAAAGATCCACAGCATGGAGCTACGACACACTCAGAGGGAGAAAGAGCTCCAGCAGGTGAACACACACACACTATCCACCCACACACACACACACACACACAGAGGAAGAAAGAGCTGCTGCAGGTAAATACACACACCACCCACAGAAAGAACACTGAATAACACACACTGACCAAACACTGAACATTAACACATATGTCCACGGTGCCATCCTGCAGGTGATGGGTCAGACTCGGCTGGTGGTGGAGGCTGAGCAGCAGTCTGAGGTGGAGCGTTGGAGGAGGCTGGCTCAGGGGAAGACCCGGGAGCTGGAGGTGTTCCGTCTGGAACTGGACTCTATCCTGGACGTCCTGAGAGAACTACAGAGACAGGGAGTGGTCGTCCCTGCTCCAGACCGGGATTCTGCTGTACCCTTCACCTGGAGGACCTGAACCATGGGACATAGGCTCTTTCTAATTACTTACAAATCTGTCCTCACCTTGTCTGATCTGAAAGAATTGACCAGGTGAAAGCCAGCCTAATGATGAGCTTCCACTATTGTTTACACCTGTTAAGTATTTTTTGTTCAGTGCAGATGAAGGGGAGGAGAGGGCGGATTTGTAAGCAATTGAGAGCCAACTCACACACCCTTTAGGAGAACCCATCATTGTACTGAACAATCAGGTAATTTATTTTTCTAGATTTGTATTTTTATACTTGATCATTGGAATTTAATTTAAGTTATTCAATGCGTGTTAGAAAAATAAAGGACCTTTTGTATAATTTTTTCCTGTGTGTTTGAATTTGTAACAAGTGTTCAGTAAAGCACAAAGTTGAAACATCTCAAAGGTGACTAACAAATGATTGAAATTCAGACATTCTGAAATTGGTCTATTGTTATCCCCAAGATGATTGTTGCTGTTGACTCCAGTTGTGGGTTGTTGCTACTCATTAGCATATCATCAAAGCTCCTTTACATGTATTAGCATAACATCTGACAAGAAGAAAGTGGCTGTAATTATTTATGATAGCGAAGTGTTTTGTTCTGCAGGTGCACAGCAGGGCTTTTCGCTCTCTTGTAAACCCAACACAATAATGTTAGGTTTATTCTCCCCTGGTCTAATCCTTAGAATTAGATGATTGTAAATGAAACTCTGCATCAAACACAGCAGGGATTTTAAAGTTCTACTCTAGTCTCCTTTTCACCTCATTTACTTAGCAAAAGGCACATCTCAATAGGTGGTCCAGGTAACTCATGACATAGCACAAGTTGGGGGGCGGGCCTTTCCTCTTTTGTTCTCTCTTGTTTCTCAAGCAAGTGGGGAGGCCGATGACATCACATCAGACCAACTCCCTGAATGCCCTACTCCTTGAAGTTTGCAGTTGTCTAAAAAACACTGATGTATTTTAGTGTGTACTTTACTGTATTTATACTTGGGATATCACTTTTCAAAAGGGAAAGTTAAATCCTGTAAAAATGAAAAAAAAAACAATAGTGAAACAATTCACCACTTGTTTTTATCTTCAGAATTAGAGAACTTTCTGATTCATGGTTCCAAGTTACTTTGAAATGGTTATATAATGTTCACAATCAGCTGGCGTTTTAAATAGTTTTATTTAGTCACAACCTTCTATAGACTTGGCAGATGAGACATTGATATGACATGTAGGCAAAAGCATTGACAAGAGCAACACGGTATATAAAAAGTTATGTACAGTTGAAGTCGGAAGCTTACATACACTTAGGTTGGAGTCATTAAAACTTGTTTTTCAACCACTCCACAAATGTCTTGTTAACAAACTATTGTTTTGGCAAGTCGGTTAGGACATCTGCTTTGTGCATGACACAAGTAATCTTTCCAACAATTGTTTACAGAGATTATTTCACTTATAATTTACTGTATCACAATTCCAGTGGGTCAGAAGTTTACATACACTAAGTTGACTGTGCCTTTAAACAGCTTGGAAAATTCCAGAAAATGATGTCATGGATTTAGAAGCTTCTGATAGGCTAATTGACATCATTTGAGTCAATTGGCGGTGTTCCTGTGGATGTATTTCAAGGCCTACCTTCAAACTCATTGCCTCTTTGCTTGACATCATGGGAAAATCAAAATAAATCAGTCAAGACCTCAGAAAAAACATTGTAGACCTCCACAAGTCTGGTTCATCCTTGGGAGCAATTTCCAAACGCCTGAAGGTACCACGTTCATCTATACAAACAATAGTACGCAAGTATAAACACCATGGGACCACGCAGCCGTCATACCACTCAGGAAAGAGACACGTTCTGTCTCCTAGAGATGAACATAGTTTGGTGCGAAAAGTGCAAATCAATCCCAGAACAACAGCAAAGGACCTTGTGAAGATGCTGGAGGAAACAGGTACAAAAGTATCTATATCCACAGTAAAACGAGCCCTATATCGACATAACCTGAAAGTCTGCTCAGCAAGGAAGAAGCCACTGCTCCATAACCACCATAAAAAAGCCAGACTACAGTTTGCAACTGCACATGGGGACAAAGATTGTACTTTTTGGAGAAATGTCCTCTGGTCTGATGAAACAAAAATAGAACTGTTTGGCCATAATGACCATCGTTATGTTTGGAGGAAAAAGGGGGTAGCTTGCAAGCCAGGAGAATACCATCCCAACCGTGAAGCACAGGAGGGACTGGTGCACTTCACAAAATAGATGGCATCATGAGGAAGGAAAATTATGTGGACATATTGAAGCAACATCTCAAGACATCAGTCAGGAAGTTAAAGCTTGGTCCCAAGCATACTTCCAAAGTTGTGGCAAAATGGCTTAAAGACAACAAAGTCAAGGTATTGGAGTGGCCATCACAAAGCCCTGACCTCAATCCTATAGAACATTTGTGGGCAGAATTGAAAAGCATGTGCGAGCAAGGAGGTTTACAAACCTGATTAAGTTACACCAGCTCTGTCAGGAGGAATGGGCCAAAATTCACCCAACTTATTGTATTATTAAAGGCAATGCTACCAAATACTAATTGAGTGTATGTAAACTTCTGACCCACTGGGAATGTGATGAAAGAAATAAAAGCTGAAATAAATCATTTTCTCTACTATTATTCGGACATTTCACATTCTTAAAATAAAGTGGTGATCCTAACTGACCTAAGACAGGGAATTTGTACTAGGATTAAATGTCAGGAATTGTGAAAAACTGAGTTTAAATGTATTGGGCTAAGGTGTATGTAAACTTCCGACTTCAACTGTATATAACAGTTTAGAGTGATGAACAGGTGTGCTACGATTAGTACTGAACAAGGACAACATTTAGACTGCTGTTGAATTGAAAACCCAATAGAAGAGTCTTGCCTTTCTGGTGCATTTTGGTTATTGCATCAAATTGTCCTTACCTCTTCTTGTCTCCATCCCACAAGGCCTCCACCACTATACATTCTAATCAACTTGAAGCTGGACTTCCAGTTTAGCGTTGATGTGACGTCACAAGTTCTGGCTCTGCGTAGGCAACTTCGTTGACATAAAGATTAGAAAAGTAGCTCATCTCACATATGTACATTTAAATGATTATATTTGGACTATTTTAGCCTGAACCAAATCTGAACAGAATGAAAAGGGCAGGATGTACAGTTACAGTAAGAGGATCCATAATAATCCATAATGTCCTAACAGAGGTGGTGTGAGAAGCTGGAACCACAGCCTAATTTGGAGAGCTTGCACTGTACATGACCGGCACAACACAGAATGTTAGATTAGAACCTATTTGAACCTCCATAAATTTGGTTGACACAACTCTCTCTATATAAGGCTGGTGAGTCCTGTGATGTCCTCATAATTATCCATAATGTCCTAACGGAGGTGGTGTGAGAAGTAAGCTGGACCATAGTCTATTGTGTGATGGGCAGGACAGTCCATCTTGTGAAGGGCGCTGCGTGGCCGATGACACTCCCCCTCTAGGATGATTGGCGGTTCCCCCAGTCAATCGTGTGATGGGCCCCATGGGAACGACACTCCCCCTCCATGATGATTGGCGGCTCCCCCAGCAGCAGATCGTTCTCCCCCAGGGCGGAGCTGTGCTCGGAGTTCACAACGTTAGGGATGTTGAAGTGGGACAGGAACATTGCCTCTCTGTGGTCAGTCCGGTTCCCCCCCAGCATGGCAGCCCCTTGCAGGGCAAGGCTGACACCTACCCCTACTCCTATCCCCACCACCACCCCCTCCTCCTCCTCCTCTGGGCTGCCTGACCTGCCTTGCCCCGGCCCCTGGACCAGCCCTCCTCTGGGTGCTCCCACAGCTCCTGCCCCAGCTCTAGGCCTAGACCCCCCCTGGGCCTGGGCCTGTTCCTCATTGATGTAGCAGTGGAAGAGGGAGCGGCTGAGAGAGGAGTCCAGTAGGGGGCGATGGAGGCAGGGCCGGTTGACAGGGTCTGCAGGGGGGCAGAGGTCCTCCACACAGCTGGTCAGATGAACACGCTTGTTACGGGGCTCAGCTCCTCTGGACAGGTGACAGTTGAGGACCAGGAGTGTATCAGAAGAAAAATAGGTGTGACTACCTCACAATTAAAAGTGAAAAACATCAATTGCCTTAATCAGAATCAGGGAGGACAGGGAGAGGGAAGAAAGAGACATGGATGTTAGGTAAGAGAGGGTATCATGTATTCCCTTTTGGGGCGTATGACTCTTCATTCATGCTCTCATTTTGGTGCAAAAATCTTTGGATTGTATAATCGATGCATGTTTGGAAAGAGCTGTGTTGCACATCCGTGCGCTAAGTCTGTGTATATTGGCTCAACACCATATTTCTATCCTCTTAGCGGCGTGTGTTTGTTTTTTGTCTTTAGCTCAGCTCAGTATAGAGAGGAAGTGAGAGGGAGGGAGAGAGAAAGCTGAGTAAATGGATGTCATGGTGCTGGACTGGAGCAGTGGAGTGCTGTGATCAGCAGACCTGGGAGGTTAACAGGCTTGGCCCTGAGGTTTGTCTGTAAGGGATCCTAGAGCTGAGCCTGGCAGAGATCCACTCCAGAGGATCAGATACATACAGACTCACTGGCTCAGCTCTCTGACAGCTAATGAGAGAGCCGTGGCACCCGCCACACACACAGTCACAGGGATAAGGGTGGTTCATAGAGTGAAAGAAAACGTTCACAGGGGAGAATTGAGCTTAAAGAAAGAGTCAGCTTAGAGAGAGTTGAGAAAGGGAGACTGGCAGAGAGAGAGAGGGGATGGAGCGCCAAGAGAAAGAGAATTCAGACACTGTATGCAAACAGACTGCATCATCACATTGCCGTACGATTATTGCTATGCAATTGTTGCAGTCTATGCACCGCATCACCACAATCAGCATCACGCAACATGGACGTTTTAATCATTATCTTTCAGCCACATGCTGTGTGTAACAACAGGCTACAGTTTATTATGAATAAAAGCAGCAATAGCAATGGCAAAGGCCTATATTACATAAAACATAATTGGTAACACTTTACTTGACACCCAGCATCATAACACGTTATGACACAGTGATAACCATGTCATAATATGTGATAACAGCTGACATAACCGGTTATAATATGGTCATAACACTGTCATGACACATTTATTTAGCTCTGTTGTGACGTATATTGTGTTATTTTATGGCTGGTTATGACACCTACATAAGAGTGTCAAAACCCACAAACCTACCACACAAGGCAAAACATTCCATTTCACTATAGCCTACTTGTCAACAGTATGTTTATGTTATATAATTGATATTTTATTTTTTATTGACCATGTTAAATTATCATTGTAATTGCGCACACATTGATGTCAGACATGCACCCACCCCAATGTCCTGTTAATGATGACTGGGATGAATGCAGGAGCAGATTTCAGGAGCAGGATAAGACACCCTCTTTTGGACTGATGACTGATGTAAGGGCATGTAAGTGATAGGCGTATCTGGTTTATATGATTATGATGGTCATATTGCTACTTGACAGTGTCATAAAGTGTATTTTTTTAGTCTAAGTAAAGTGACACAGGATGGTCATAATGCTTCATGACAGTGTCATAAAGTGTATTTAAAATATGATGAAAAAACATGACTGTAAAGAATTCATTACAACAAAAACAAAGGATTTAAGAGACATACTTTCAAATGAAAGGAAACTTCTTGGCAGGGAAAAAAACTAATTTGAATAAATGTGGGCTTTCACACTCTTATGTAGGTGTCATAACCAGCCATAATATAAAATAACACCATGTATGTCACAACAGGTGTACATATATGGGTCATGACAGTGGTATGACCATATTATGACAGGTTATGACAAGTTATGTCAGCTGTTATGACATATTATGACAGGGCTATGACCATGTCATAACGTGTTGTGACACTGGGTGTCAACTAAAGTGTTACCACATAATTGCATACAATTATAAACATCATAAACTTTGATCTTGTACTTTAAATGTATTGACCTGTCAAAAATGTCTTGTTGCTATCCCATAAACACACAAAAAAGCTACAGATTTGCAGTCTTCTGTGGTTAATCTGCTTCCGTTTCTGAGATCGCACGGCAAAGCAATGCACAAGTTGGAAAATTCCAAAGTATGCAACACACTGCACACACCGACCGCAGCCTAGTCCGGCAGATGAGTCGCAGCGGTGCGGCTTGCCTCCCATTGAAATGAATGGACTTCCACCGGAACGCATACAGTTTACCGCAGTTTGTTTGCACATGGCTAGAGAGAGAGATGAGGGGAGTGGGAGAGAGACAGGGCACAGAGGGAGGCAGAAGAGATGGACCACCAAGGAAGAGATCTCTGACTGAAAAGGAGAGAGAAAGGATAAAGAGAGATGCAAAGAGTGGGAGAGAGACAGTGCATTGATGGAGGGGTAAGAGAGGGAGGGACCACCAAGGGAGAGATCTCTGACTGAAAAGGAGAGAGAAAGAAGGATTGAGGCTAAGCTTATAGTAAGAAAAATGTGGGCGCTGAGAGAGAGAGAGAGAGAGAGAGAGAGAGAGAGAGAGAGAGAGAGAGAGAGAGAGAGAGAGAGAGAGAGAGAGAGAGAGAGAGAGAGACAGCACAGTGTGCAAATGAGACTACAACCATGGATAAAAGGGAAGAGGGCTGCTGATAATTAGAATACTTTACTAAGATGTCATCAAACATCAGAGTGCACTGAGACTGGGAGGGAGAATTGTCTCACTTACAGAGAGGAAAACCAAGAGACACTCTAGCATAATGCTGAAGCTCTCCAAACGATGATCTGAACTAGGCGCTCTCTGTGGTGCTGAAGCAGAACTAACCACAGCCTGTGTAAGGCTCTGCCACTAACAAACCTGGTGCTGTCCATGGTGCTGAAAACAAAGTACCACAAAACTTGGGATATGAAACAGCCACACTGACAATGGTATTTACCTGGTGTGAAAAATGATTGCGCATGCTAAGAACCTGTCCGTGGTGCTGAACCACCACTAATAAGCATGGTGCTGTCCATGGTGCTGAAAAGCACCATGAAACTTGGAACATGGACCAGTCACACTGTCTATGCCATTTACCTACAGTGGAAAATAATGGTGTACATGTTAAGAGGCACTGGGGGTTGGTGGACTGCTAAGTAATTCACTTGATTTACGTGATGGCTGGTTGATAAGGAGACTCACTCGGGATGTGGAGCTCCTGTCTTGGTGAGCAGCGTCAGGACAAAGAACATGAAGATGACAAAGACAGCCAGGCCCACCCAGAAGCCTATCACAATAGAGTCTGCAACATAACAAGATTTGATTGACAGGTCAAATACATGTTTTAGTTCCAATGTATAGTAGGCTATAATATCTATAGCATGACAAAAACAACATTATTTTAAGCACAATGAGATGGAGAGTAGAGAGAGAGAGAGAGAGATAAAGATATGAAAATGTATTATGGTCTATGTGTCTAGACTGAGTTGACATTGATTTGTGCATGTCATCCTAGAGGGAAAATAAATGTATTGATTGTGTGTGTGTGTGTCTAATGTTAAAAGGCTGACACATACAGGCCTAAACAAGGAACCCCCTTACTCAGACACTCTCAGCATTGATATGCTTATATTTCTCTGCAGGGTTTCCACTCTAAGGCTGTCCCTGACAACACAAAATGGACCCCCCACCCCTCCTGCTCTCTTTCATAAACCACACACACACACCCTCTACCTCTTTGTCGCTATGTAGAATATCTGCTATACTGACATTCTAAATTGCCACTATACTTAACTTTAACTTCTAGCCAGAAATATGAATGTGATGCAATGAGCAATGTCAATTCTCAGGTATAAATACATGCACACATGATTTGATCACAATTCCTTTCTACAATAAAGTAATGCATGCGTAACGGAAAGTAGATGGGTGAAAGGGATGGAGGGGCAGCACAGTACTTTAAACAGAGATCCCGTACTTACATCGGTGCGCTTTGAGTCCCTCGAACGAAACAGGCTCCTCATCGTCGTAATATTCATATGTCCACTTGTAGTCCGGGTCCGGAGCGTTTCCGCCTGATATATTTGATTGGTTAAACTCGGACATCTCCAAAAAGATCCAAGAGCGCAGGAGATGAAAAACAACCAAAAAGGCTAACGCTAAATGCCACACCGTAATGTGCCAAACAATTTCGAGTAGTGGTCATCAGTAGATTCGCAAGCTTCAGTCATTCGACACCGGACAATGTTGGTGCGGTGCGTGCGCAGTGAGACAGGTTTATTCCCTCACATCTAAAAAAATTAAATATATATATAGCGAAGTAGGCGAGGATTTCTGAAATTGATTCTCCGTTTAATAAAAGCATAACATAGTTATTATATGAGGTATACTAAACTTCACCACACGCAGCTATGTGCTTCCGTCGTGTTCTTACACCGCGCGCTCTCCCTCTCTGGATTCGGAACGAAGGCGTGCCTCTCCATTGACATCATCTTGGATTGCTTTCGGACTCGCGCGCTTGGCTAGGATGCGCAGAGCAATAATGAGTTGGAGGACGGTAAAATGGAGAGCGGTAAGTAGGATATGTAGACTACAATTTTAGAAGAGAGGGGCTGCGATGTGGAGTGATCTTATCACTATCCATCAATGAAAATATTTATGCAAAGGTACTAGTGCTTTTAAGATGTTCTGGACCTGTGTTTTGGAATACTGTCAATAGTCCATCATGTTCAAAGGTCAAGTGTACTCTGTTTTATTGTCACGAAGTCGGAGAGTGAAATTACAGCAGCAGAATCCAGGCTATTCTTCATCTATGGTTCAACAGTTAATTAATCAGTGGATGTTTGAAAAGTGATGACTTTCAGAAGATACATTTAATTCATCACTCTTTGTTCATCATTGTCTTTCTTTCTCAGAGCTGAAATGGAAATCAATTATCTTGTTTAAAATGATATTTAGGGATTAAATATTCCCCAGGCAGTGAAGATTAACTGAACTGATGCACAATACACTATACAAGCAAGGGCTTTTGAAGATATTAATTTTGAGGTGAAAATGGAACAATCACTTTAAAATTGGTGTAGGCCTATCATTGTAGTGCACATAAAAGATGTGGGTGAACTCACATTGCAGTTACAGTAAGATAGCAATTTTCACTTTGAATGCTGAACCATAATGGCCTTGGCCTGGTCATTATAGTACACATTCTTAACCCTGAGGCATCTTGTCCATGCCTCTAATTGATCACCTAGAGGGTCAAGACTAAAGAGAAATCTCTATGTCTGAAATGATCAATAGCTTACCTAAGCAACCTCTCAAAGATAATAAGGGAACATTAATCAAAGCAGGCACGTATAAAAAACACACAGTTACTGTAGGCAACATGAAAGATACAATTAGTAAATGCACTGGTTCCCTTTTACAGTTAAAATATGCCAGCAGATTATAGACTATATCTGGCTATACTGTAGGCGTGTAACCCTGTGCGATCTGCTGTGTGAATAGCAGGTCAGGTGTGCTATTCTATTGAGTCATCCTTCCAGACCTGAAGGTCAGTGTTTAGGTCTTGTTAACCAGAGCTCAGGGACCACAACACACACACACACACACACACACACACACACACACACACACACACACACAGTCTCTGCTACAGCTAATTGGACCGCAGGACAACAGTACCATATAATTGTACAGCGCACCTGGGATATGGATCTGGTTGGTACACCCTGAGCTGAAAATTTAATTAGATTCACAAAAAAAGAATGAATTCAGCATTATCCTGTTATCTCTTGTGTTATATAACCAGTTATAGACTACTCTGTTAACCATGCTTGTTAAATATGACCTTCAGGAGAACACATGTGGATCATGGTTTTCAGTGCCGATGATTGGTTACTATGCCGCCTACAGTGCATTCTGACCTCTCCCTCTCATGATATGATTCAGGGTTTTGTAGTACCTGATACAATCAGTGTTTGATTGCAGATCCACAGGCGTCATCAGCCCGGTCCACCTCTCACTGGACTTTTCAACTCCTATCCAGGAACGCCCTCAAGATGGTGAGTAAAATGTAAATGTAAAATGTGAGTCGACAGAAATTGGCCAAATCACTGCCCGCCTGTGGATGGCTTCCAGTTTGGTGCAGATCTTTTCGACCATAACCAGCAGGATGCCTTTTCAGCAGCACTTGCTAGGCGCTATACCGCAGATCTTCTGTCCTTTCCTTTGATGCCCAGAGTGGAAAGCAGTCTCCATGTTGATTTTGCAGGGAAGCCATGCCAGCTGACTTTAACTGGGTAAACCCAGACAGTAGTGGTCCCTGCCCTCGCATCTTATCTGCCAGGATTTCATACTTTCCCTTCTTGCGCTGGTATGCTTCCATGCACCTCTCTGAGGGCACTGTGAGTTCCACAGTCACCAGCTTTTTCTCCTTCTCCGCCCATATGATGATATCTGGACAGAGACTGCTGACAACCATGTCAGGGGGGAAGCTCAGCTGTTGGTCTAGGTCAGCACGCATCTACCACGATCTGGCATCTACCACATTCTGGCTTGTTCCAGGATGCTGTCCTGGGTCTGGCTGCTTCTGCTTCTCGTGGCCTGACTAAGTTGAAGTGGTGGTCTTTGTTGGTGGGAGTCCTCTTTTTCCTCTGTTGATTCTCGAGGATCATGGCCAGTTCCCTCAAAACTTGGTCGTGCCTCCATTGAATTTGCCTAGGGAGAGGGCAACGGTGCAGTATGTTAAAACATTCTCCATGGTGTCAGGTTTGTTGCAGAGAGGGAAGTTTGGGTTTTCAGTGAGACCCCACCTGTGTAAGTTAGTAAGGGATGGGAGCACGTCATAGATAGATCTTAACAGGAACATGATTCTGGTAGGCTCCATCCTCCACAGCTCACCCCAAGAGAGAATCCTCTCGGTTTCCCACCTTGTCCAGGCTCCCTGGGCTCTCAACCTCACTGCTTTGGCCCTACTCTGTTCCTCCATTTGCCTTACTTCCTGCTGCACCAGGTGCCTCCTTTCAGTGGTGTTGGCTTTGGCCTAGCATGAGGTTTGTGTTGTTTCAAGGCCCTGTCTTTATTAGCAGATGTTCCCCACTTTTCGCCAGCATCATATCACCCTGCATCCCACTGCTGGCTTGCTTCTGAAGCTAAGCAGGATTGGTCCTGGCTGCTTCCTGGATGGAAGACCAAATTCTACTGGAAGTGGTGTTGGAGGGCCAGTAGGAGGCACTCTTTCCTCTTGTCTAAAATAATATCCCAATGCCCCAGGGCAGTGATTGGGGACATTGCCCTGTGTAGGGTGCCGTCTTTCGGATTGGACGTTAAACGGGTGTCCTGACTTTCTGTGGTCACTAAAGATCCCATGGCACTTATCGTAAGGAATGGGTGTTAACCCCTGTGTCCTGGCTAAATTCCCAATCTGGCCCTCATACCGTCATGGCCACCTAATCATCCCCAGCTTCCAATTGGCTAATTCATCCCCCTCCCCCCTGTAACTATTCCCCAGGTCGTTGCTGTAAATGAGAATGTGTGCTCAGTCAACATACCTGGTAAAATAAGGGTAAAAAAAAAAAAAGACTACAAAAATGTCACTGTGCTTCAGCCTGGTTGACGGCTTTGGTGGCAGACCACTTTCTTTGTGTCCTGACCTCAATCATGGCACCTTGTATCTTCAGGTCTTTGGAGTCCCTGAGGGTCATCACCAGCCTGGCCTTTGCCACTTTGAATTCTTCTACCAGTGATGAGATTGGTAGTTGTAGCTTTTCTATTCTACTGTACAGGCCCACACATGAGAAGCTGGGGGGAACGCCAAGCCATCTGCGTAGGTCTCGGTTCGCAATTCTCTCTAGTGCCTCTGTTGTTGATTGGGTGACCTCGTACAGCAGGGTTCTTCAATTCCGGTCCTGGAGGGCCGAAACACCTCTGTTTTTCATCCTCTCCTTCTAATCAGGGGCTAATTCAGACCTGGGACACCAGGTGGGTGCAATTAACTACCAGGTGAACTAAAAAACAGAAGTGTTTCGGCCCTCCAGGACTGGAATTGAAGAACCCTGTCGTACAGGGTTAGCGGCCAGGTTATTCGGGGGAGGACACCGTGCTGGTTCATCCAGGATTAGAATTTCCTGGGGAGCCCTGTCTTGTGGATCTTCTTTCAGCTGGACCTGTAGGCGCTTGATGTTTTGGCTGTCCTTTAGGGTCTCGTCATTAGGGTCTTGTCATAGCATTTTCCAGGCACTTTACGGGGTTATTGACGATTGATGGAATTTCTTCTTTCTGGATCATCATGGTGAACCTGTCTTTCTGTCACCTTTCCTTATCACCAGGTTTATTAATCAAAAGTAAAACATTTAATTTAGTAAAAATGTTCAAGCACTCAGCATAGTTAAACATAATTACTGTCAGTTAAAGTGAATAATTCTTTGCAACACAATACATTCAATAATGTGTTGAAATTAGATTCATTTTGTTCCTCTGGGTTCCTTTGTTTCTCTGCTACAGAAAGAACAACAGGAAAACCTTCTTTAGCTTTAGACCCATCTTTTTAAGTGTTTCAGCAAAGCCTCTCTCCCTCTACCTCTGGTCACAACTGCACTAAGCCAGAGGGGGAGTCATGTTATCAAAGAACTTACTCAGTGGTAGGCGGCCTCAGGAGGAGTAAACCCCTCGTCTCCTCTATCTGATAAAAGCAGTTTCTTTTGAAGATGAGGATGTGTACTGGGGCTAGGCTGCTGTTGTGTTGAACTCATACAGAGAGGGGATAGCAATTAGATGAAAAATTAAGCAGGATCAAGCTCCACATTACTGGGGAGTGGTGGTCGTGCACTTTAAAATGAATCATTCTGTGTGTAATAGTTCACATGAATTCATCCAAAGTGGATCAGACATGTCATTAACGGAACCAGCTCAATAAAACATGCATCTGTTCTAATGGATTCTCTCTAAAGATAATCTTGTCTTCTCCACTGTCACGCTGTACGTTGGAGTGGACGGATCTGGGGAGCACTACGCTGAATGTTAAGGGGCCAGTATTGATTGATTGGCCAGTATTGATTGATTGATTTGCTCAACAACAAACTTCTCTCTAACTCAGAAAAACATTAGATATAATTCAACATTGAAGTACACCATAATCTATATTTACATATTATTTGCTTTACACATTGCAGCAGCCGAGAATTAGCCTACAAGGTTGTCGCCTGAAGCAGTGATGAAAACGAATGAAATGTAAATTAGTTCTAAAAAAATATGAATTAGTCAAATTAAATAAAAAGGATGTGAAGCACATAGAACAACAAAAATATAGGATATATAGGATATATAGGATATGAATCAACACACTCATTTGTCTTTTTTATCACCTACACTACAGTCGTGGTCAAACGTTTTGAGAAGAGACACAAGTATTGGTCTTCACAAAGTTCGCTGCTTCAGTGTTATGAGATATTTTTGTCAGATGTTATTATGGTATACTGAAGTATAATTACAAGCATTCCATAAGTGTCAAAGGCTTTTATTGACAATTACATTAACTTTATGCAAAGAGTCAATATTTGCAGTGTTGACCCATATTTTTGATCACATCCTGATTGATGGCAGCCCATTCTTGCATAATCAATGCTTGGAGTTTGTCAGAATTTGTGGGTTTTTGTTTCTCAATGGGATTAAGGTCTGGGGAGTTTCCTGGCCATGGACCCAACATTTCGATTGTTTGTTCCCCGAGCCACTTAGTTATCACTTTTGCCTTATGGCAAGGTGCTCCATCATGCTGGAAAAGGCATTGGTCGTCACCAAACTGTTATTGGATGGTTGGGAGAAGTTGCTCTCTGAGGATGTGTTGGTACCATTCTTTATTCATGGCTGTGTTCTTAGGCAAAATTGTGAGTGAGCCCACTCCCTTGGCTGTGAAGCAACCCCACACATGAATGGTCTTAGGATGCTTTACTGTTGGCATGACACAGGACTGATGGTGTTTTCCGGATGCCCCAAACAATCGGAAAGGGGATTCATCAGAGAAAATGACTTTACCCCAGTCCTCAGCAGTCCAATCCCTGTACCTTTTGCAGAATATCAGTCTGTCCCTGATGTTTTTCCTGGAGAGAAGTGGCTTCTTTGCTGCCCTTCTTGACACCAGGCCATCCTCCAAAAGTCTTCGCCTCACTGTGCGTGCAGATGCACTCACACCTGCCTGCTGCCACCACCGATCCCGCAGCTGAATCAACTTTAGGAGATGGTCCTGGCGCTTGCTGGACTTTCTTGGGCGCCCTGACGCCTTCTTCACAACAATTGAACCTCTCTCCTTGAAGTTCTTGATGATCTGAAAAATGGTTGATTTAGGTGCAATCTTACTAGCAGCAATATCCTTGCCTGTGAAGCCCTTTTTGTGCAAAGTAATGATGACGGCACGTGTTTCCTTGCAGGTAACCACGGTTAACACAGGAAGAACAATGATTTCAAGCACCTCCCTCCTTTTAAAGCTTCCAGTCCGTTATTCTAACTCAATCAGCATGACAGAGTGATCTCCAGCCTTGTCCTCGTCAACACTCTCACCTGTGTTAACGAGAGAATCACTGACATGATGTCAGCTGGTCCTTTTGTGGCAGGGCTGAAATGCAGTGGAAATGTTTTTTGGGGGATTAAGTTCATTTTCATGGCAAAGAGGGACTTTGCAATTAATTGCAATTCATCTGATCACTCTTCATGACATCCTGGAGTATATGCAAATTGCCATCATCAAAACTGAGGCAGCAGACTTTGTGAAAATTAGTATTTGTGTCATTCTCAAAACCTTTGACCACGACTGTACAGTGAATGGAGGCTTGTAATGCCCAAGCCAGATCAAGCTATGCAGCAGGTGACAGATAGTGAGTGCCACTCCAGTCTCAAGCACCACTCTCAGTGTGTCAGGTACTGGTACTCTCCTCACCTCCTACACAACTCCCCTCAGCTTTCACAGTCAATCATAGAGCTGCTGCTGCTAGACTGGATAGGGGCTTTCTCGCCTGTCTGGAACAACATGCTGTTTGCACTACATGTGTCATATCAGTCAAATCAAATTCACTGAAAAGCATCTGTAATGCCATGATAACAACAGATTTAGATATCAATGTGACCTCACCTCTCCATTATTTCCCTTGAAAGTACCCTATTTACAACGTTGAACATGCCCTCACCCTACGAAGCCAGTTTCCCCTGCAATGATGCTAACTAGTCAGTCCACTTATATTCTGACTCGTTTATCTAAAGAGAATTCCCAATGCGAAAGCTTTACACTCCCATTGTCAGACTCGCGCTCTACACCCCCTCCTGAAGGTAGACACCGTAAAGCTCATTGAGAATCACAGTGTTTTTCATCTATGGTGACCTTTGATTTTCATCTGCCAAGACATGCAATTTCATCGTATTGCCTAGTGGGAACCTATACCTATAGGGAAGGGCTGGCCACCAACATGATGAGATTTACTAAGATAACTGTGTGTGTGTGTGTGTGTGTAGAGGGTCCTGAGGGCAGATGGGGGCACAGAGACAAACAGAGACACAGTGAGTGAATGAGAGAGACCGCAGGGTGTATTGGATAATTAAAGCTTTGCATATGTATCTTTCAGTGTAAGTCTTTAAAATCCTCTACTTCCTGGTGTGGTTGTGAAATCATTCCCCTGCACATTTGAATTGCCTCTTCCCTAAGGTGAATGATTTAATTAATGAATTTACTGTAGTACATTTCAGCCAGAAACAACTGAACACAATACAACCAGGTCTCCAAATCTTAACACAACAAAAACGTTTAGTGCATCTTTTAATTTGCTTCAGGACAGCTCATATGATTGACATGTTAAGTTATAATGTGCATGATGTACAAAGCTGGATATGCATTAAAATATATCTGGTTAGATCAAGATTAGATGAGCTACAAAACCAAGTGAAGCTCAATCTAAATAATCAGCTCCTGTATTTCTTTATAACCAGAACCCAAGACATTTCAGTCATTGTTTCGCCTGTCAAAAATAAACTGGTACTTTCATCAAGTAGTCTTCATCCATAGAAGTGTAACTGTTATAGTATTGCACGTAGCATGGCCATGTGTGTTACGTTGACAGGTGTGATCTTTGAAATACTTATGTTCAGTGGTAAGAAATGCTGCAATTCATTTTGTGTGAAAAAGGAACAAATGTACCATGACATGATGTACTTTCATGTTATTAAAAAGTAAATACCACGCAGGGTAAGGTTTATAAATGGTACCTTCCACCTTCCTACAGAGTACAAATTAGAGACATAATTGTAAAAAGGCGAAGATCACATGGACATCCTTTCTATATACCAATGTCCAATATAAAATACTCTTCCTCCAAACGACATCTCCTAGACTTCATGAAAACACAACTTGAATTTTATGGACATTTCGTTCCATTTTCACCCAGATTGATTCAGTAATGATGTCTGAAAGGATACATGTAAAGAGGCAGATGGATGACTGCAGCTGGAAACGTCCAGATAAGAGCCTCTCTCATTAGGTTAATAGATGAGCTACATCTTACCAGAGTGAGCACTCATAGCTTAGACAAACTTTGCAGGATTGACATAGTTCTGTCTGGCAGTTTGATGTTCCACAAGGAAAAAACTGGATGATTGTGAGCTGCATTACTTAGCAGCACATCTAGTTGGTGTCTTACCAACCTCATGTATTTCACAAGAGTGAGAGAGAATAAAGGGTTCTCTGACGCATTTTAGAATAATTTAACTGCATCAAACGCCAAGCACTTAAATCAGATCACTGTGGGCTTTAGGTATTCATGAATTAATTAAATAAATACATTTAATACAAATATAATTAAATTAATTAATTAAATACATTTACGTAGGTGTGTAATGTATTGCGTAATGTATTCCCATTGGTATGCATCACCTACTGTGAGTACTACAACATCAACCTGTGAGAGAGAGAAAGAAAGAGAGAGTAAATGTACTGATTCTGAAGACTGGTCTGCTTAACCATCAGTCTCTCTCAAACAGAACCACAGGCTGCAGAACAGACCAGAGGCAACAGCAGCAGCACAGCCATAGCAACTAGCTGAAGAATAATAACTCTCTGTAGGAAGATGTCTAATATGCCAACAGCAGGTTGGAAATTCTCATTACTTCTTAAACAAAAGGAAGATGTATTGATCAGAGCTAATGAAACGCTCACAAAGTCTTGCTTTTTGGGAGGACCGACAGCAAAGATAACATCACAATGTAGCGGGTGTGAGTGGACTGGGAGATAGATTGAGATGTTGTAAGACATGGTAGTGACGTCTCATAAACAACCCCAGACCTCTCTCTCTGTGGTCAGAGCAGAGGAGTGTACAAGGACAGGACTGTTCAAAGAACTCTGGTACAGAGAGAGACAGACAGTGAGCTGAAGATGTTGACCTGAGGTTTCAGTGCTGCTGGGTAATTGGCCATTCATCCTTTGTGTGTGATTCACCAGCTCAGAGAGCCCAGCGTTCACGTCCTTAGCGACCAGAGAGAATGACTGTCCATCTGTGTTTCAAAGCACCAGAGAGAGAGACAGAGAGAGTGAGGCAGACACACACACAGAGAGCGAGAGACAGAGACAGAGCTGCTTTCCTTCCAGCCTCAAAGAGCCTCTGTGGGTCTCTGGCATCGCTGCTAACCACAGGAGTCAGGTCCATCAGTTCAGTCTACAGTGCATAGAAAGACATTGTTCCAAAAAACACATTTGCCGGTGGCCTAACAACATCTATTTTCTCTCACACCCTGTGTCTTCTCTCTCTCACACACACACGTCGCTCTCACACAATGTCCCGTTGACACCTCAGGCTGTGAGGTTGAGATATGTCAGGTCTGAGTCTGACACTCCATAATCAGCCCTGGAACGCATGAATCTCCTCATCACTGAAACAATACTGTCTCACCAACCTGAGAAAGAGAGGAGGGAGATTGAGAGAGGTGAGAGGGGGACTCAGACAAAGCCTAAAGGTGGGAAAAGTAATCCAAAGTTAACCAATGTTATACAAGTTAACTTCCTTGCACTGCATAACCTGAAATGGTTTGAATCTACTACATCAACATTAACATAAAAACATACTGCATGGGTTCTACATTTAGAAATGTAAATGCCTAACTGGAGTGTGTAGAGGGGTGTGGAGTGTCACTCACCCCACAGTCAGCTCGGTGAAGGCTGAGGGGCCACACACACACACAAAGACCTTTGAGCCCTCAGGCCTAACCAGGAAGTCAGTCAGCATGGAGGCCTCAACTCGCCCCTTCCTGCCTGTCCACCCATCACATGGCTCTGACAGAACATACTCCACCTGGAACCTGGAACCATAGAATAGAGCAGAATAGAACCTATCACACGGCTCTGACAGAACATACTACACCTGGAACCTGGAATCATAGAATAAAGCAGAATAGAACCTATCACACAGTTCTGACAGAACATACTCCACCTGGAACCATAGAATAGAGCAGAATAGAACCTATCACACGGCTCTGACAGAACATACTCCACCTGGAACCATAGAATAGAGCAGAAAAGAACCTATCACACAGTTCTGACAGAACATACTCCACTTGGAACCATAGAATAGAGCAGAAAAGAACCTATCACACGGCTCTGACAGAACATACTCCACCTGAAACCTGGAACCATAGAATAGAGCAGAATAGAACCTATCACACGGCTCTGACAGAACATACTCCACCTGGAACCATAGAATAGAGCAGAAAATAACCTATCACACAGTTCTGACAGAACATACTCCACCTGGAACCATAGAATAGAGCAGAAAAGAACCTATCGCATGGTTCTGACAGAACATACTCCACCTGAAACCTGGAACCATAGAATAGAGCAGAATAGAACCTATCACACAGTTCTGACAGAACATACTCCACCTGGAACCATAGAATAGAGCAAAAAAGAACCTATCACACAGTTCTGACAGAACATACTCCACCTGAAACCATAGAATAGAGCAGAATAGAACCTATCACACAGTTCTGACAGAACATACTCCACCTGAAACCTGGAACCATTGAATAGAGCAGAATAGAACCTATCACACGGCTCTGACAGAACATACTCCACCTGAAACCATAGAATGTAAGAAACGAAAATGTATCTTCTGCCTTACCAATTGACAGATGGGTCATCAGAACATACTGTACACTCTGAGTAACCATAGAGATCAAGAGAGAGAACATTCTCTGCCTAGCGGCAAGACTAGATGTACAGTCCATGCATGTGTTAATGCTGCTTCACAGGTAATGTAGTCAATATGGTAATGATGTGATCAAAGGTGATGTTGGGGAGTATTCACACACCATGAAGACATGCAATCATAGACATCTGGAGCGGGCAAGAACACACACACACACACACGCACTAATGATCAGATTCACCACAGAGGGTCAGTCTTACTGACATCTAACGCAGCCAGCGTCATAATGACCACCCTCAATACGAACACACAGTGCAACCGCACACACACACCTCTCATCTTTAGCAGCAAGGCTGTCAAGTTCAGAGTGCCACAGGATGTCTCTTTCTTGTCGGTTGAAGAACATCAGCTTGGTTTTCCTAGAACACACAAACATCTAATGCCGTCAGAACAACCGTGCCCTTTACAATGTACACAAATCATTAGAAAGAGAACAATGACAGCCATGCAATAACACAGGAGTAAATCAGAGTATAGCCTCCTTCAGTTTCTATTCAGTCACAAGCATCAATGAAATACTCTGAAAGAAAGAGATCATCCACAATATAGCAGTATATATTGATAGGATAGGCAGAATATTTTCCATACTGCTTATACCTATCCAATTCTTTCATATCTACATGAAGTGCTTAGGGGGAAGGGGCTATACTAGGGGTTGTTTCTGGGTGGAGCCATGACAGCGTATTTCACCTGAGTGAGCCCAGGTCCTGGAGGGCCAATCGGATCACCCGAGCCATGGGTGTGAACCCCGTGCCGGCTGCTAAAAGGTAGAGGTGAGTGACCTCACGCAGGAGGCGGAGACTGAACGGACCATCCGGGCTGCTGACAGACAGGTGGTCACCTAGGCAACCAGGGAAGAGGAGAGAAGGAAACCATTAAGCTGAGAAACCACACAAACACAAGAATAAGCAATAACAGATGGCAATAAAAAATGAGTACAAATCAGGATAGCTTGAATAATGAATACAGAAAGTGTCTGTTCATTTCCTACCATCAGCTATCCATTTCCTCTTACATGATGTTTCTGTTTGTGCTGTCCAGCTACTCTTTGTTATTAGGTGTTATCTAGATGTAATGTATATCAGTGAAAGGCACATGGTACCGTTATAATGGAGACGGTTTTTCTTCTTTAATTGACTGACTGGGAACTAAACATCCTCCATCTGTCCCAATGTTGCTGCTGGGCCTGCAGCACCAGGCAACCAGACACACACGTGTGCAAGTTCACGTGCACACACGCACAACACTAGGAAATATTCAGGTAATGGGGGCCAGATGAGGACAATTACATAGCCTGAAGCCCTGTCAGTGAGCATAGTTTACACAGAAAGATAGAGACAGAAGCGTCTATATTTCCTGTCCACTTCTGTGCAGATGGACTGGTAGGACAATGACTTTTCCAGGAAGGAGAAGGTCATGGATTTAGATATGTATTGATTCCACTGTTAAGAGGACAAGTCAAGACAAAGGCCAGGAAATCCGATTCATTGGGGGTGGAAAGGAAAGGAAAGGAAAGATGGGTTATATTCTGGCGCCCTGACTATGTATAAGGCTAGACTCTGAGAAGGGGTCAGGAGGATAGATTAGATAAAATGACCTGTTTATGAGTCTTTAAATAGAAACTAATTACACCATCAATCCTGTTTGGGAGCTGAGCAATCTCCCCCCTGTAATTGATTTATCTGAATAGTGCCTGCTTCTGCTGATGTATGAATAAGAGAGAGAGAGAGAGAGAGAGAGAGAGAGAGAGAGAGAGAGAGAGAGAGAGAGAGAGAGAGAGAGAGAGAGGAGGGGAGAGAGAGAGAGAGAGAGAGAGAGAGAGAGAGAGAGAGAGAGAGAGAGAGAGAGAGAGAGAGAGAGAGAGAGAGAGAGAGAGAGAGGAGAGGGAGAGGGAGAGGGAGAGAGAGAGAGAGAGAGAGAGAGAGAGAGAGAGAGAGAGAGAGAGAGAGAGAGAGAGAGAGAGAGAGAGAGAGAGAGAGAAAGATGAGGAGAAAAGATAGGGTCTAACTAGGGCTGTGACGATTATAGAATTTTGGTAACGATTAATTGTCATGCAAATGGACACAGTTATTGTCATAATTGTCATTTTTGTTGAAAAATGTTTTGAGCTTGTAATGCATCCTTTAAAATTAGCTATGACATACCTAATAAATACAACACAGCATTGGTGACACCCCTATCTCAAAAACAAATGGTTTGTTTACCGCTTGGAACTTTTGGAAATGAAGCTTCTCCTCCCGACCGTGCCGTTCTGCTCGTAAAATGACTACCAAATGTACCCACTTCATGTAAAACTTAAAAAATGCTAATATCTACTTGAATATCAAAGTACATAATTGTCCATAATTGTTTGTTACACGATTATACGATAATTGTGCCAGCCCTAACTACTTGTAACATTTGACATTTAATACTCAAAATACATAATGAGAATAGAAGTGCAAAGTTCTACTATTAATCATAACAATATCCCTAATCACAATGGTAAAAGTATAGTCCTTGCACCTTTGAATGTTAATGTCATAATCATGTTATTACTAACGGTCATCTAAATGCAGTACCCTATCATAATCACAATAAATGCTTGTTTATTGCAATTTAAAGACTAAATGTTGTTAGAGGGTTTTTTATTTTAATCGACGCACAGGAGTCAACAACTTCTGTCAGGCACCTAGTCTACTTGTGTATGCAGCAGGCAAACATGTAGATGAGTTTATGGTAAACAAAAGGTCATCTAATCAATCCTGGTTGGAAGAAAAATTGCCTTACCTCCGGTTTCTGATCTGCTATTTTTATATTATTTTGATGTTGTTGTTGATGCCTACCTTGCTCACTTATCTAAGACATTAGTATTCCACAGCGCGGCTAAACCACCTGCAGATTGACGTATGCTGCTGTACACCTCACACACAAGCCAATTGACTCTGTGTACAGCCTACGCCTACACATGGCTAGGATGAAGTAGTAGCCCATTATAAAACAAATACACTTGACCTCTATATATTAATATTCCACTTACATATGAACACACAGCACATGAACACAGACATCGATTTACACACACAGAAACAAACGCACGCACGCACCCACACAACCCACTCACTAACAACCTTATATTTCTTTATTTTTTTATTATTATTATTATTATCTATCCGGATGCCGTGTCACTTTACCCTGCCTTCATGTATATATCCACCTCAAGTTCCTTGATCTGGTACTGGTACTCCCTGTGTATAGCTCCATTCTTGTGTGTTTTATTTTATTCCTCTTGTGTTAGTCACTATTATTTTATTTATTTGTTATTTTAAACTCTGCATCGTTGTGGAAGGTTCGTAAGCAAGCATTTCACTGTAAAGTCTACATCAGTTGTATTCGGCGCAAGTGATAAATAAAATGTGATTTGATCAACCCACTTAGCTGTAACCGGGAGGGTTACTGGTGGCCTCAGACTTACCGATGTTGAGGTTGTTTAGGTGTGGAGTCAACACTCCATCTGGGTAGACTTTGATCATGAGGAAGACGTCAGTGGCTGCGGTCCCCTGTGTAGAGTCCTGTGTAGCTGGTACCAGTGTTTCCTCGACCGGCGTGTAGGGCTTCACCACCTCACTGTCTACACATGTAGGATAGCATAAGCACTAGCAATGGACCACATGGGCTGCTATGGGATTAGCGCTAGCCCAGATGTAGCATTAGCATGGATCTATAGGCTAGCCCTTACCTTGGATGAGGGCCTTGAGGTAGATGTGTTTCCCAACAGGCACGTGCATGAGCGTCCCTAGAGGGAGTTGTAACCGGAACACCCATGTGTCATGTGTGACCTCTGTCTTAGAAACTAACATACACTCCCTGTAGAAGATCGCTGCAGAGAGAGAGAGAGTGAATAACTGACATGTGATTTTGGTTAATATGGGAAAGTAATTCAATCAATTCAGAAGATAAGACAGATGGATAAACATCTCTTTGGATGTGTCTGAAATGGCATCCTGGCTCTTTCTTTCGTCTTTTCCCGATTCCTCACTTCCTCTCTCCTTGCCTCCTCCTCAAAACGCATTTTGAGAAGAAGGTGAGGAGTGAGGCCGTGAGGAATCAAGGAAAGACGTATTGGAAAAGAGCCCCTATTCATACCTCGATCTTTCTTCCTGAAAAGAGAATCATGGAATTCCAGTGGTTCACCAAGCTCCTCCCACTTTCCTTTGGCTGCTTTACGCATGCTGACCTGAATCTTCCCCACAGCACAGGCTGTCTGGACTGTACCAGCATAGAGAGAGAGAGAGAGAGAGAGAGAGAGAGAGAGAGAGAGAGAGAGAGAGAGAGGGGAGAGAAGGAGAAAGATGGGAAGGGGGAGGGAGGGAGTTGGAAAACGTTAACAGTTTGTCAGCTTTAGCTTATGAAAAGACATCAGATCATAAATGTTCTCCTTACCAGCAACGCTTCTCTCTACTTCTTGGGCTAGACCTGAAAAAGAGAGCCTCTTAGTGAGTTGTTTACCATAAATTAATATAATCAAATTAATCACAAGAAAAGTCCCCATTTTACAGAGAGATAGAGACAGAAAGAGAGAGAGAGAGAGACAGACAGAGGGGGATAGAGATAGAGCGATATAGAAAGTTTAATGGAAATGGGCACAGTGTTTATTTCCTCTGGTTGACACAGTTAATATTTCCATCCAACATTAATAAGCCAGTGGTAAACACTAGACACTAATGGTGTCAAGTCCTCTGGCAGGCTGGAACACAGATGGAAAAATAAGCTCTGAGGGAACTCAACAATATAATTAAAGCTGATAATGGACTAGAGCTGTGATGGTCATGGAATTTTGGATGACAATAATTGGCCAACCAAAATGACCATGGTCACCGTAATAACGGTTAGAATAACAAAAAATTATAATAATGGGAGAAAAAAAACTTTTTTTGTTTTCTCCTCCTCCTCTCCGCTCCTGACTGCATGTGCTGATGTGTGCAGCTGCAGGGAAGGGTCATTGCCTAGGCAACCGAAGACTAATTTGCTACAACACCGTGCATGTTTCAGCAAGGAGCAACAAAGTTTCATCACGTTGTTAAGAGTCCATGTTACAGCAGAAACAGACTCAACCACACAAATGCCCGGCCGTCCGGCTTCAGTCAGCTGTTCGTTCCACACAACAACAACATTTTAAAAATCCCCCAAATTCCCTTTAAAAAAAAACAATCCAATCAAATTTTATTGGTCACATACACATATTTAGCAGATGTTATTGCGGGTGTAGCAAAATGCTTGTGTTCCTAGCTCCAACAGTGCAGTAGTATCTAACATTTCACAACAATACACAAATCTAAAAGTAAAATAATTGGAATTAAGAAATATCTAAATATTAGGACGAGCAATGTCGGAGTGGCATTGACTAGAATACAGTATATACATATGAGAGATGAGTAAAGCAGTATGTAAACATTATTAAAGTGACTAGTGTTCCATTATTAAAGTGGCCAGTGATTCCATGTCTATGTACAGTGCCCTCCACTATTATTGGCACCCCTGTTTAAGATGTGGTCGAGGACTTCCAATTTTTTTTTTAATCAATTAAATTTTAAGTATTAACATCAGGGGTGCCAATAATTGTGGGACACATGATTTCAAGTTTTTTTTTTTTCTAAATGTGTGATTTTTTTTTTTACCACCAAAGTAATGTACTTAAATAAAAGGTTGGATTTTTCTCTTTTTTTGCATTTGGGTTCTATGTTGTTAAAAAAAAAAAGAGAATTTTTGGAAGTCCTCGACCACATCTTAAACAGGGGTGCCAATAATAGTGGAGGGCACTGTATAGGGCAGCAGCCTCTAAGGTGCAGGGTAGAGTAACCGGGTGGTAGCCAGCTAGTGATGGCTATTTAACAGTCTGATGGCCTTGAGATAGAAGCTGTTTTTCAGTCTCTCGGTCCCAGCTTTGATGCACCTGTACTGACCTCACCTTCTGGATGATGCGGGGTGAACAGGCCATGGCTCGGGTGGTTGATGTCCTTGAACTTTTTGGCCTTCCTGTGACATTGGGTAATGTAGGTGTCCTGGAGGGCAGGCAGTGTGCCCCCGGGGATGCGTTGGGCGACCGCACCACCCTCTGGAAAGCCCTGCGGTTGTGGGCGGTGCAGTTGCCGTACCAGGCGGTGATACAGCCCAACAGGATGCTCTCAATTGTGCATCTGTAAAAGTTTGTGGTCTTAGGGGCAAAACTGAATTTCTTCAGCCTCCTGAGGTTGAAGCGGCGCTGTTGCGCCTTCTTCACCACACTGTCTGTTTGGGTGGACCATTTCAGATTATCAGTGATGTGTACTTGAAGCTTTTCACCTTCTCCACTGCGGTCCCGTCGATGTGGATAGGGGCGTGTTCCCTCTGCTGTTTCCTGAAGTCCACGATCAGCTCCTTCGTTTTGTTAACGTTGAGGGAGAGGTTATTTTCCTGGCACCACGCCGCCAGGGCCCTCACCTCCTCCCTGTAGGCTGTATTGTCATTGTGGTAATCAGGCCTACTACTGTTGTGTCGTCTGCAAACTTGATGATTGAGCTAGAGGCGTGCATGGCCACGCAGTCATGGATGAACAGGGAGTACAGGAGGGGGCTGAGCACGCACCCTTGTGGGGCCCCTGTGTTGAAGATCAGCGGAGTGGAGGTGTTTTTTCCTACCTTCACCACCTGGGGGCGGCCCGTCAGGAAGTCCATGACCCAGTTGCACAGGGCGGGGTTCAGACCCAGGGCCCCCATCTTAATGATGAGCTTGGAGGGTATTATGGTGTTGAAGGCTGAGCTATAATAGTCTTTCATTCTGATGTAGCTATTCCTCTTGTCCAGATGGGATAGGGCAGTGCGATGGCATCGTCTGTGGATCTATTGGGGCGGTAGAGGTGATATGATCCTTAACTAGCCTCTCAAAGCACTTCATGATGACAGAAGTGAGTGCTACGGGGCGATAGTCATTTAGTTCAGTTACCTTTGCTTTCTTGGGTACAGGAACAATGGTGGACATCTTGAAGCAAGTGGGATAGGGAGAGATTGAATATGTCCGTAAACACTCCAGCCAGCTGGTCTGCACATGCTCTGAGGACACGGCTAGGGATGCCGTCTGGGCCGGCAGCCTTACGAGGGTTAACACGCTTAAATGTCTTACTCACGTCAGCCACAGAGAAAGAGAGCCCACAGTCCTTGGGAGCGGGCCGCGTCGGTGGAACTGTGTTATCCTCAAAGTGGGCTAAGAAGGTGTTTAGCTTGTCTGGGAGCAAGACGTCAGTGTCCGCGACGTGGCTGGTTTTCCCTTTGTAATCCGTGATTGTCTGTAGACCCTGCCACATTCATCTTGTGTCTGAGCCGTTGACTTGCGACTCCACTTTGTCTCTATACTGACGTTTTGCCTGTTTGATTGCCTTACGGAGGGAATAACTACACTGTTTGTATTCAACCATATTCCCAGTCACCTTGCCATGGTTAAATGCGGTAGTTCGCGCTTTCAGTTTTGCGCCAATGCTGCCATATATCCACGGTTTCTGGTTTGGGTAGGTTTTAATAGTCACCGTGGGAACAACAGCCCCTATACACTTCTTGATGAACTCAGTCACCGTGTCCGTGTATACGTCAATGTTATTCTCAGAGGCTACCCAGAACATATCCCAGTCTGCATGATCAAAACAATAATGGATTCTGATTGGTCAGACCAGCGTTGAATAGACCTTAGCACGGGTAGTTCCTGTTTGAGTTTCTGCCTATAGGAAGGGAGTAGCAAAATGGAGTCGTGATCTGATTTGCCGAAGGGAGGGCGGGGGAGGGCCTTGTAGACATCTCGAAAAGGCGAGAAGCAGTGGTCTAGTGTTTTTCCTAAGCGAGTACTACAGTCAATGTGTTGATAGAACTTCGGTAGCGTTTTCCTCAAATTTGCTTTGTTAAAATCCCCAGCTACAATAAATGCAGCCTTAGGATATGTGGTTTCCAGTTTGCATAAAGTCCAGTGTAGTTCCTTGAGGGCAGTCGTGGTATCGGCTTGAGGGGGAATATACACTGCTGTGACTATAACCTAAGAGAATTCTCTTGGGAGGTAATACGGTCAGCATTTGATTGTGAGGTATTCTAGGTCGGGTGAACAAAAGGACTTGAGTTTCTGTAGGTTATCACAATCACACCATGAGTAGTTAATCATGAAACATACACCACCGCATTTCTTCTTCCCAGAGAGTTCTTTATTCCTGTCTGCGCGATGAACTGAGAACCCAGCTGGCTGTATGGACGGGGACAGTATATCCCGAGAGAGCCATGATTCCGTGAAACAGAGTATGTTACAGTTCCTGATGTCTCTCTGGAAGGATATCCTCGCCCTAAGCTCGTCTACTTTATTGTCCAGAGACTGAACATTAGCGAGTAATATACTCGGAAGTGGTGGATGGTGTGCACGCCTCCTGAGTCGGACTAGAAGTCCACTCCGAATACCTCTTCTCCGATGGCGGCATCTTGGAGCAGCCTCTGGGATAAGTTCAATTGCCCTGGGGGGTACGAACAAAGGATCCAATTCATGAAAGTCGTATTCCTGGTCGTAATGCTGGTGAGTTACCGCCACTCTGATATCCACAATTTATTTCCGGCTGTATGTAATAACACAAAAAAACTTTCTGGGCTAATAATGTAAGAAATAACACACAAAAAAACAAAATACTGCAAAGTTTCTTAGGAGCTAGAAACAGAGCTGCCATGTCTGTTGGCGCCATCTTACATCTTAAGGGGGTCTTCATCGGTTAAAGGGGAAAGGTAATTGTGCCAGCCCTAACTAGGGTCCAGGATAGGGACGTGACAAATGTAAAAAATGTCAACGTTTAAACTGCTATTTTTATTGTTTGAACCATAAGAAAAAATCATAAAACCATTCACAATGCAGATATAGTGCTGCATATGACCGCTAGGGGCCAATGCAGTTCAAACTACCGCATTCATGGCTACCCATAGACTGTAAAAAATATGGACGAAGCCATCGATGACTTCACCCCACTGTTTCCTATGAGAATGCTCAGTGGCTCATTTGAAGATTAGGAAGTGTAATTTCACTAAGTCACCATCTTGCTTCATGGAGGAGTTTTCGGAAACATTGCATGAGCAGTTTGAGCTACTCTAGGAAGTGACGTTGCAGGCTAGCTCAGTGCTGCCCCCTCTCATTAAGTATCTCAAGTTGAAGGTCGACCGAGGTACTGCAGGCTGCCATAAGCAACTAAATTATCCTTCTAACTTCGTCTGTGTGTGATTTTAAAGTGATCGGTTCAAGGACATACAACTGGTGAAATAGAAGCCATTTTTGGTACCATGATCATTTTCAGTGTTTTTTTGTAATATATCCACGAATATTGACCACAAAGATCGCCATTTCCCCATTCACTACAATGGGGGATCCTGTTTTCTGTAAACAATGCCTGTGGTATCGCGGTCTGCCGTTAACTTGAAATCCTCAATGCGAGGGGGCAGTTGTTCTCCCCTGTGGCTACCAGACAGCACTCACCTTACTGCAGCACCCACTCAGCAACGATGTTAGCTAATGCCGTATTTAGGTTCTCTGCTGTGTGCCTTTCCTCCATGTTCTCAGTGGTCAGTACATGGGACTTCATGTTAGGGCTGGGCGATATGGCCAAGATATCATATCACATTTTTGACGGTATGAAGGTATTTTATGTTTTTGAATCATAAAAGTTCTAAATATGCTTTTTGAGTAATTCATGACCCTAGGGTGGCAACACATCAATTATAAGTGGCGCAGTGGTCTAAGGCACTGCATCGCAGTGCTAGCTGTTCGAATCCAGGCTCTGTCGTAGCCGGCCGCAACCGGGAGACCCATGGGGCGGCGCACAATTGGCCCAGCGTCTTCCAGGTTAGGGGAGGGAATGGCCGGCAGGGATGTAGCTCAGTTGGTAGAGCATGGCATTTGCAACGCCAGGGTTGTGGGTTCGATTCCCACGTGGGGCAAGTATGACATAAAAAAAAAAAAAAATGTATGCACTCACTAACTGTAAGTTGCTCTGGATAAGAGCATCTGCTAAATGACTAAACATGTAAAATAAGTGATTTCAATGGGGCTTTCTCCATTCTGGCCTTTTTACAGCCCTCTAACCATTTGTACTATTATGTGTGTTTTTCCGCGTTATTTGTAATTTATTTTGTACATAATGTTTCTGCCATCGTATCTTATAACCAAAAAGAGCTTCTGGATATCAGGACAGCGATTACTCACCTCGTGTTGGACGAAGATTTTTTCTTCAACGAGGCGGCCGCGAAGGATATCACACAGACACCCGACAAGGCCCAAATCCCTGTCATTCGCGTGAGGAAGAGACGGAGATATCGTGGACGTAGGTCGGGGTGCCTTGTAAGGATCCGACGGCGAGCGAGTAAACTGCCTTTTCCATCAATCCTATTAGCCAATCTTCAATCATTGGATAACAAATTGGATGACCTAAGATTACGATTATCCTACCAACGGGACATTAAAAACTGTAATATCCTATGTTTCACCGAGTCGTGGCTGAACGACGACAATGATAACATACAGCTAGCGGGCTATACGCTACATCGGCAGGATAGAACGGCCGACTCCGGTAAGACAAGGGGTGGCGGTCTGTGTATATTTGTAAACAACAGCTGGTGCACAAAATCAAATACTAAGGAATTCTCGAGGTTTTGCTCGCCTGAGGTAGAGTATCTTATGATAAGCTGTAGACCACTCTATTTACCAAGAGAGTTTTCATCTATATTTTTCATAGCTGTCTATTTACCACCACAAACCAATGCTGGCATTAAGATTGCACTGAATGAGTTGTACAAGGCCATAAATGAACAGGAAAACGCTCATCCAGATGCAGCGCTCCTAGTGGCCGGGGACTTTAATGCAGGGAAACTTAAATCCGTTCTACCTAATTTCTACCAGCATGTTAAATGTGCAACCAGAGGAAAAAAAACTCTAGACCACCTTTACTCCACACACAGAGACGCATACAAAGCTCTCCCTCGCCCTCCATTTGGCAAATCTGACCATAACTCTATCCTCCTGATTCCTGCTTATAAGCAAAAACTAAAGCAAGAAGCACCAGTGACTCGGTTAATAAAAAAGTGGTCAGTGGGATTCTTCAGACAGCATTGAGGAGTACACCACATCAGTCACTGGCTTCATCAATAAGTGCATCGATGATGTCGTCCCCACAGTGACCGTACGTACATACCCCAACCAGAAGCCATGGATTACAGGAAACATCCGCACTGAGCTAAAGGGTAGAGCTGCCGCTTTCAAGGAACGGGACTCTAACCCGGACGCTTATAAGAAATCCCGCTATGCCCTCCGACGAACCATCAAACAGGCAAAGAGTCAATAAAGGACTAAGATTGAATCGTACTACACTGGCTCTGACGCTCGTCGGATTTGGCAGGGCTTGAAAACTATTACAGACTACAAAGGGAAGCACAGCCGCGAGCTGCCCAGTGACACAAGCCTACCAGACGAGCTAAACCACTTCTATGCTCGCTTCGAGGCAAGCAACACTGAAGCATGCATGAGAGCACCAGCTGTTCCGGATGACTATGTGATCACGCTCTCCGTAGCCGATGTGAGTAAGACTTTTAAGCAGGTCAACATTCACAAGGCCGCAGGGCCAGACGGATTACCAGGACGTGTACTCCGAGCATGTGCTGACCAACTGGCAAGTGTCTTCACTGACATTTTCAACATGTCCCTGACTGAGTCTGTAATACCAACATGTTTCAAGCAGACCACCATAGTCCCCGTGCCCAAGGACTCTAAGATAACCTGCCTAAATGACTACCGACCCGTAGCACTGACGTCTGTAGCCATGAAGTGCTTTGAAAGGCTGGTAATGGCTCACATCAACAGCATTATCGCAGAAACCCTAGACCCACTCCAATTTGCATACCGCCCCAACAGATCCACAGATGATGCAATCTCTATTGCACTCCACACTGCCCTTTCCCACCTGGACTCCACACTGCCCTTTCCCACCTGGACAAGAGAAACACCTACGTGAGAATGCTATTCATTGACTACAGCTCAGCATTCAACACCATAGTGCCCTCTAAGCTCATCACTAAGCTAAGGATCCTGGGACTAAACACCTCCCTCTGCAACTGGATCCTGGACTTCCTGATGGGCCGCCCCCCAGGTGGTAAGGGTAGGTAACAACACATCTGCCACACTGATCCTCAACACGGGGGCCCCTCAGGGGTGCGTGCTCAGTCCCCTCCTGTACTCTCTGTTCACCCATGACTGCATGGCCAGGCACGACTCCAACACCATCATTAGGTTTGCCGACGACACAACAGTGGTAGGCCTGATCACCGACAACGATGAGACAGCCTATAGGGAGGAGGTCAGAGACCTGGCCGTGTGGTGCCAGGACAACAACCTCTCCCTCAACGTGACCAAGACAAAGGAGATGATTGTGGACTACAGGAAAAAAAAGAGGACTGAGCACGCCCCATTCTCATCGACGGGGCTGTAGTGGAACAGGTTGAGAGCTTCAAGTTCCTTGGTGTCCACATCACCAATGAACTATCATGGTCCAAACACACCAAGACAGTCGTGAAGAGGGCACGACAAAGCCTATTCCCCCCTCAGGAGACTGAAAAAGATTTGGCATGGGTCCTCAGATCCTCAAAAAAATTCTACAGCTGCACCATCGAGAGCATCCTGACTGGTTGCATCACCGCCTGGTATGGCAACTGCTTGGCCTCCGACCGCAAGGCACTACAGAGGGTAGTGCGTACGGCCCAGTACATCACTGGGGCCAAGCTTCCTGCCATCCAGGACCTCTATACCAGGTGGTGTCAGAGGAAGGCCCTCAAAATTGTCAAAGACTCCAGCCACCCTAGTCATAGACTGTTCTCCCTGCTACCGCACGGCAAGCGGTACCGGAGTGCCAAGTCTAGGTCCAAAAGACTTCTCAACAGCTTCTATCCCCAAGCCATAAGACTCCTGAACAGCTAATCATGACTACCCGGATTATTTTCACTGCCCCCCCCCCACCCCAACCTTTTTACGCTGCTGCTACTCTGTTAATTATTTATGCATAGTCACTTTAACTCTACCCACATGTACATATTACTTCAACTATCTCAACTAGCCGGTGCCCCCGCACATTGACTCTGCACCGGTACCCCCCTGTGTATATATAGCCTCCCTACTGTTATTTTATTTTACTTCTGCTCTTTTTTTCTCAACACTTTTTTTGTTGTTATTTTATAAAAAAAAAAAAAAATGCACTGTTGGTTAAGGGCTGTAAGTAAGCATTTCACTGTAATGTCTGCACCTGTTGTATTCGGCGCATGTGACCAATAAAATCTGATTTGATTTGATTTGATTCAACCAAAAATAATGTTAAGCATTTTCATACATTTCTGCATTTCCTGCACTTTTGTTATCATTTCCACACCGTGCCCTGCAAGGTTGCATGATATAGGCAAAATATATAGGCCTAGTTAATTGGTGAACTGTTGGAATCATGGAAATAGAATGATTATAGTTGGAATATAGTGGGCAGCACCTTGGATACATTGTTGTTTGACATGACAACGAATGAATAAGCCTGCCAGGGAGGAATTATTGACAGGGTAGGAACCACAGTGTTGGTCAGTGCTTCCAGGGGACCCAAATTAGATGTTAGATTACACATTTTCTTACAAGAAACACTGTTTTCACACCACTTCGATACAGCTACGACCAGAAGTGACTTTTTCGCAGCAGGTTAGGATAATTAATGCAGCAGGTTAGGAGACTAAGGTTAAGGTTAGGGAAAGGGTTAGGGTTAGTGAAATTGCCCTCCTAACCTGCAAAGAAAATCACATCCTACACCAGCACTGGTACCAAGTGATGGGGAAACAAAGCTAATTCCAGCCAATTGCTTGAGGCTTTGATCAACACAGTCTACACTAGTGGCACCTGCTGGTTAAAAGAATTTAGAGCAGCCAAATGATTATAGATGATGTGCAACGTAGCCTTTTTGTCTTTTACCAAACCAACCAGGTGGTTATTCAACAAAACAAAGTTTCGGATGTCATTAATCACCTGCTTCTGATAAAGTGATACAGGCATCCACACAGTGTTTCCAAGTGCACTACTTAGCAATTTCAACGCATGCCTTGGAGCTCCGGCATCAAACGTAACATTACTACTGGTGCCGGGCTGTATAGCGTTTGCTCTGACTCTTAGTAAATTTAGCAAGCTAGCTAACGTTAGCAATTAGCATTAGTGGTTAACACTATTTATTTTAGCCACAGCTTGCTAAGAAAATAAACTAGCAGACAGGTGTTTGCAGACAGTAAAATACACAAACTAATAGTGTAATTATAGAATGCTTGTGAAAAGCAGCATAGTTTTCAACAATATATTGCTGCTTCTACAGTGGCTTGCCTTACAACCTGTAATTAAAATGGATTTTTTGGGTGTTTGTATCATTTGATTTACACAACATGCCTACCACTTTGAAGATGCAAAATAATTTTTTTTGTGAAACAAACAAGAAATAAGACAAAAAAACAGAAAACATGAGCATGCATAACTATTCAACCCAACAAAGTCAATACTTTGTAGAGCCACCTTTTGCAGCAATTACAGCTGCAAGTCTCTTGGGGGTATGTCTCTATAAGCTTGGCACATCTAGCCACTGGGATTTTTGCCCATTCTTCAAGGAAAACTGCTCCAGCTCCTTCAAGTTGGATATGTTCCACTGGTGTACAACAACAGTCATACCACAGATTCTCAATTGGATTGAGGTCTGGGCTTTGACTAGGCCATTCCAAGACATTTAAATGTTTCCCCTTAAACCACTCAAATGTTGCTTTAGCAGTATGCTTAGGGTCATTGTCCTGCTGGAAGGTGAAACCCCGTCCCAGTCTCAAATCTCTGGAAGACTGAAACAGGTTTCCCTCAAGAATTTCCCTGTATTTAGCACCATCCATCATTCCTTCAATTCTGAACAGTTTCCCAGTCCCTGCCAATGAAAAACATTCCCACAGCATGAGGCTGCCACCACCATGCTTCACTGTGGGGATGGTGTTCACGGGGTGATGAGAGGTGTTGGGTTTGCGCCAGACATAGTGTTTTCCTTGATGGCCAAAAAGCTCAATTTTAGTCTCATCTGACCAGAGTACCTTCTTCCATATGTTTGGGGAGTCTCCCACATGCCTTTTGGCGAACAACAAACAAGTTTGCTTATTTTTTTTCTTTAAGCAATGGCTTTTTTCTGGCCACTCTTCGGTAAAGCCCAGCTCTGTGGAGTGTACGGCTTAAAGTGGTCCTATGGACAGATACTCAAATTGCCTCTCTGATTAATGCCCTCCTTGCCTGGTCCGTGAGTTTTGGTGTGCTGCCCTCTCTTGGCAGGTTTGTTGTGGTACCATATTCTTTCCATTTTTTAATAATGGATTTAATGGTGCTCTGTGGGATGTTCAAAGTTTCAGATATTTTTTAAAAACCCAACCCTAATCTGTACTTCTCCACAACTTTGTCCCTGACCTGTTTGGAGAGCTCCTTGGTCTTCATGGTGCCGCTTGCTTGGTGGTGCCCCTTGCTTAGTGGTGATGCAGACTCTGGGGCCTTTCAGAACAGGTGTATATATACTGAGATCATGTGACAGATCATGTGACACTTAAATAAAGTGTGCAATCTAACTAATTATGTGACTTCTGAAGGTAATTAGTTGCACCAGATCTTATTCAGGGGCTTCATAGCAAAGGAGGTGAATACATATGCACGCATCACTTTTCTGTTATTTTTTTTTGTTACTTTTTTTTTAAAACAAGTTACTTCTTTCGTGTGAAGACTGAAGAGCCTGTCTAATGTCTGTTGTTGGGAGCCTGCACTGCTGCTGCCAGCAACGGCTTGGGTGTCAAGGTGCCTCCCTTTCAGATGGTTAAGCACTGCACCTGTACTGCCACTGTAGCTCAATTTCACCTCGGAAAGTTTGCGTTTCATCACCTTCTCATTTAACTTCTCAAAGTATTGCCATTACAGGACTTCGCTGCTGTCACTTCCCTGTCTCACTCTCTGCCATTTTTCCAACTGTTAACGACGAATGAAGTGCAGAGCGCTTTATATCCGTGGCAAATCATTTGAAAGATGCATTTCTCCTCCTACTAACTTTACAGCATTGTTTTGTTAGGTATTTCTTTAATCTAAAAATGTTCCCTTTATGATGATGATTGGGACCTGTTAGTGCTAAGTGTGATAACTGAACTGTGATTTACATTTTATGGGAGGAAATAAGAAAAATATATAATAATAAACATCGTTTTTCAGTTAACGATCCCAATTTCATTTAAACGTTCACACCCCTAGTACAGGATGGTTAGAAAGAATGAGAGAATGGCTGTAATAGATGGATAAAAGAAAGGAGATTGAAAGAGGCGGCTACGACAACTCATGTCAGAAAACAGTCACAATGTTGTATCAAAGGAAGCTGCGACTTACGTTGACACAGCATGTAGGACATTTTCCCCAGAAGAACTTCCACCCGTAGAACACCATCTTGCAGGTCAACTATGGTACAGCCAGAGCTGGGGAGCTGAGAGAGGATAAATGAGGAGAGAAAATAAGGGAGACGGGGGAAAGAGAAGAGAGAAAAGAGGGGGGGAGAGAGGTGAGGTTAAAGAACAACTACTGCCCATTCTGGCTCATATTTCACTCAAACCTCATTTTAAAAATTGCCATTTAAAAATTGCAAAGTGGGGCTGTTTACCTTCCGTTTGGTGTAAACCACAATATTGACCGTGACATCAGTTTGAAACCAGTCATACCTAAAAAAAACAATATACAGATACAGTATGTTCATTACCTGCTCATATCCATCTATCATACTTCACATCATCCAGTCTGTGTCACCATTCTCAATATCATAACAGTTCCTCTTGTTGTTTTGTGAGCGTACCTGGGCCGGGCGTCTTTGGGTTGGGGTGGTGGCGGGGCGGCTGAGGAGGGTGAGGGAGGGGTGAGGAAAGCAGGAGGGAGCATGGAGGTGGGGGGAGGAGGAGGGGCTAGACCTGAGGAGAGGGAGACAAGATTAAGGACTCTGATTTCAGCCACACGTGATATAGAACACCCACACACAAATACAAGACAATACAGAACAATCACGTGTTTTGTTCACTATTCTTATTATTCGTTTGTACATTACCATTCAAATGAGTGATGCTGTCCTTTTTTACCGATTGAGCTGTGGAGACAAATTAGAAAGTCTCAAAAAACATCCTGCATGAAAGAGAAAATATGGTACATTAAAGTCCTGAGGGATTGTGTGTTACTGTACCTTTGAGAGCAGTGCTGGCCTTCACAGCCATCCTCCCTACCAGACACTCCTTTAGCATGGACTCATAGTTTACCCACCTGTGGACCTGCTCATATGGCCACAAATACAGGGACAAGGGCGGACAAGGGCAGACAGGGAGAATGTGAGCAAGAGAGCTTAGACAAGCACGGCATCATCACACACATCATGTGCTTTAATGTTTTGAACTTGTGTGTTTTAACATGTGAACTTGCACGGTTGTCCTTTAACTCGGAAAGGCCAATGAGAGCTGACCTGGTCAAAAAGGTCTGTTCCGTCTATCCCAGCTGCCTTCATAAGTTCCTCTTCTCCTCCAGGGTGGTACTCCATGTAGGGGCTCACATTATAAACCATGCCTGAGACACACAGGAAATAATAGTATTTATTCACAAAATGCAACAAAAGAAAGAACAAAAACATATAAGCAATTCACAATAGAAAATGTTTTAAAGATCTGTATATTAGGGCTAACTCGTGTAGGAAATGACCAGCATTGGAGGGATGGTGGCTCCCAAAAGTCATCACCCAATAGCCTAACTGAAGTATAAGATGTACTGAAAGAGGTGTGACAAATTACTGAGTATACCAAACATTAGGAACACCTTCCTAATATTGAGTTGTAACATTTTACCCCCAGAACAGCCTCAATTTGTCAGGGCATGAACTCTACAACATGTCGAAAACGTTCCACAGGGATGCTGGGCCCATGTTGACTACAATGCTTCCCACAGTTGTGTCAAGTTGGATGGATATCCTTTGGGTGGTGGACAATTCTTGATACACACAGAAACTGTTGAGCGTGAAAAATCCAGCAGCGTTGCAGTTCTTGGCACAAACCAGTGCGCCTGGCACCTACTACCATACCCCGTTCAAAGGCACTTAAATATTTTGTCTTGCCCATTCACGCTCTGAATGGCACACATACACAATCCATGTCTCAACTTTCTCAAGGCTTAAAAATCCTTCTTTAACCGGTCTCCTCCCCTTCATCTACACTGATAGAAGTGGATTTAACAAGTGACATCAATAAGGGATCATAGACTGACCAGGTGAAAGCTATATCATGGAAAGAGCCGGTGTTCTTAATGTTTTGTATACTCAGTGTACAGTCAGTCTACAGGTATGTGGGCCCATTCACACCGACAAACATAACAGTGAATTCAGCCAATACATTCAAAGAAATGGTTATGAATGATTAAACTATGATTGAACTATGCTTGAACAATGATTGAATTATATACATTGTAATGTATGGTATTGAGGGGGAGTTGACCCAGCCTCCAATGCTTTCTATAGAAAGCCTTCTCACAACATAAAGACACATACACTACTCAAAAATATTATCCCAACAAACACAACATTATCCTCCAAACACAAGCACATGGCCACGCTGTAGCCCAGTGAGTCACTGACCCTGAAAACAGACAGTCCCAATGGAAACTGTGTATGAGAGGAGAAGGTATGTCTACCACAGGGAACCTTCATTTGTGTATACAATCGCCAATAACTGTCTTAAAGCCTACTGATATTAAATTGGTTAGGTAATGCCTTCATAACACATCCCTATGGGAGTGCTGATGAGTGCGATCAACAAATATAAAAACATGAATAATAATGATACATGACGATAATGGCATCAGCGTACGGTTGTGTAACTCCATATTTCTTCTCTACAACCTAATGCTGCTGTTGGGTGTTGTTATGTTGTTGTTTTAAGGACTGATTGTCAAATAAGTCATAAAAGGTTCCTGCTGTGTGCCATGCATCTGTGATGAGTTTGTGTGAGAGAGAGGTATAGGGAGGGAAGAAAGAAAGAGAGGTACACAGAGGGAGGGCAGGAGCGAGGGAGGGAGGGCGCCCCTGTTCCGCTGTGAATCAGAAGAAGTGCACAGAGACCTAGTCACAGCAAATTCAATTAAGCTTTATTGCTCAATGTCCTTAGACAAACGAACCCACTCCATGACTACCAATGAGTGCATTTCATCTCAATGACGCACATGGGGAAATGATAGGATGAAATGTGCTAGATTCCTCACGAAAGTGATTCCTCACGAAACCCAGACAATAAAATAACATTATTTTGTAATCCATATACAGTGGGGGAAAAAAGTATTTATTCAGCCACCCATTGTGCAAGTTCTCCCACTTAAAAAGATGAGAGAGGCCTGTAATTTTCATCATAGGTACACGTCAACTATGACAGACAAAATGAGAAAAGAAATTCCAGAAAATCACATTGTAGGATTTTTTATGAATTTATTTGCAAATTATGGTGGAAAATAAGTATTTGGTCAATAACAAAAGTTTCTCAATACTTTGTTATATACCCTTTGTTGGCAATGACACAGGTCAAACGTTTTCTGTAAGTCTTCACAAGGTTTTCACACACTGTTGCTGGTATTTTGGCCCATGCCTCCATGCAGATCTCCTCTAGAGCAGTGATGTTTTGGGGCTGTCGCTGGGCAACACAGACTTTCAACTCCCTCCAAAGATTTTCTATGGGGTTGAGATCTGGAGACTGGCTAGGCCACTCCAGGACCTTGAAATGCTTCTTACGAAGCCACTCCTTCGTTGCCCGGGCGGTGTGTTTGGGATCATTGTCATGCTGAAAGACCCAGCCACGTTTCATCTTCAATGCCCTTGCTGATGGAAGGAGGTTTTCACTCAAAATCTCACGATACATGGCCCCATTCATTCTTTCCTTTACACGGATCAGTCGTTCTGGTCCCTTTGCAGAAAAACAGACCCAAAGCATGATGTTTCCACCCCCATGCTTCACAGTAGGTATGGTGTTCTTTGGATGCAACTCAGCATTCTTTGTCCTCCAAACACGACGAGTTGAGTTTTTACCCAAAAGTTCTATTTTGGTTTCATCTGACCATATGACATTCTCCCAATCCTCTTCTGGATCATCCAAATGCACTCTAGCAAACTTCAGACGGGCCTGGACATGTACTGGCTTAAGCAGGGGGACACGTCTGGCACTGCAGGATTTGAGTGCCTGGCGGCGTAGTGTGTTACTGATGGTAGGCTTTGTTACTTTGGTCCCAGCTCTCTGCAGGTCATTCACTAGGTCCCCCCGTGTGGTTCTGGGATTTTTGCTCACCGTTCTTGTGATCAATTTGACCCACGGGGGTGAGATCTTGTGTGGAGCCCCAGATCGAGGGAGATTATCAGTGGTCTTGTATGTCTTCCATTTCCTAATAATTGCACCCACAGTTGATTTCTTCAAACCAAGCTGCTTACCTATTGCAGATTCAGTCTTCCCAGCCTCGTGCAGGTCTACAATTTTGTTTCTGGTGTCCTTTGACAGCTCTTTGGTCTTGGCCATAGTGGAGTTTGGAGTGTGACTGTTTGAGGTTGTGGACAGGTGTCTTTTATACTGATAACAAGTTCAAACAGGTGCCATTAATACAGGTAACGAGTGGAGGACAGAGGAGCCTCTTAAAGAAGGAGTTACAGGTCTGTGAGAGCCAGAAATCTTGCTTGTTTGTAGGTGACCAAATACTTATTTTCCACCATAATTTGCAAATAAATTCATTAAAAATCCTACAATGTGATTTTCTGGATTTTATTTTCTCAATTTGTCTGTCATAGTTGATGTGTACATATGATGAAAATTACAGGCCTCTCTCATCTTTTTAAATGGGAGAACTTGCACAATGGGTGGCTGACTAAATACTTTTTTCCCCCACTGTAATAGTCCTTTGGAGGAAGTATTCTTGACATACATTTGACATTTGTATTTAAAAGCATAATTGAGAATTGATTTATCAAAGTTGGCATATTATTACATTTTGGCCTAACTTAGGCCTCCTTTAAGACTCCATAGTGTTTCATCTGTAGGTGCTACAAAGCAAACATTGGTGTCATATGAAGCTATACTGCTTTCTCTGTAAAATGAGTAGTATTTTTATTTCAATAACTTTTTCTTTACATTAATTTATGAATATTGAAAAATATATAAAAATGATATCGAAATTGGCAAATGTTTTAATATATGGTTGAAGATAATATACTCTACAGGCTTAGCAAAGTTCCAGAGTGGGATCTCTGCTACTTTAAGAGTTATGATCCAATTCGTATGCATTAACAACAGAGTGAATGTGAAAATGGATTCAAAATGGTCACCCTCTGCTGGTGATTTGCAGGATGTGTAACAATACAAGTAGAAGGAAAGCTGTGATTGGTTACATTGCTGAACTATGCAAATATATGTGTTAAAAAAAGGGCAATAACTTTAAAACTAGCAGAGATCCCAGTCTGGAATTTGATTTGTCGGTAGAGTATATCATGTTCAATAATATATTGCATTTTTAAACATATTTTCTATATTCATGTGGTATGTTTCAATATTCATAAATTAATGTAAGAAATGCTTTTGTGAAATCAAAATACTACTCATATTACAGAGCAAGTGGTAAAGCTTCATATGAAACATTTTTACCTTTGTATTATAGCATCTACAGGTTAAACATTATTGGGTCTTAAAGGAAGCCTGGGTAAGGAAAAATGTAACAAATTTGCCACTATTTCTCAATTATGCTTTTAGATACAAATGTAAAACACAATCCTTCCTCGAAAGGACTATTCTATGGATTACATTTTGTGAAAATCCCCAAAATCATGGAATTTCGTTTGTCTGGGTTTCGTGAGGAATCACTCAATTAGGCCTACAGAAGGTGGAAAGAGGAGAGAATTGTGTACAGATAGTATGCAGCTATTGTGTATGTGTGTGTGTGTGTGTGTGTGTGTGTGTGTGTGTAGTATTCACATTTACTTTCCTGAACAATTTAAGTAATAGCCCAGTTTCGCCAACTCTAGCCCTGGAGAGGCATTGAGCCCTTGATTAGTTGAATCTGGTGTGTTAGTACTGAGCTTAAACAAAAACCTGCGAAACGCCAGGACCAGTATTGTGTGTGTGTGTGTGTGTGTGTAAACAGTACAAGGCTAGCTTGTGTCACCTCGTATGCAGGTCCAGCAGTCGTCCCGTGTGTTGTGTTTCTGCAGCTCCTCCTCTGTGACGTCTATGAGTCTGCCTCTCAGCCCTGTCAGATCCCGGCCACTCTTAGCCACACGGATCCAGTCCATCAGACTGTGGCCAGGCTTCAATGCTACCTGAAACAAATGGAAGAGCAGCCCTCACAGTCAGTACATGTGGCATTATGATAACACAGCCTTACACTTACAGTACAGTAAAGAGTAAAGTGTTGGCAAGAGACAGGTCTTTTTCTGCTTTCAAAGGGTGTGGCATGATGACAATCAATTTAGGGTTGACTAGGCAGACAGGGTCTTCTAACTCAATATAAAATTGGGCCACAGAACATTCATATAGTACGACCACAATAGTCTAACTCCCTGATGGGTCATCAACATCAACATTATGTAACAATGATAAATAGGCATGACTCTCACACAACAATCATGTCGTCAACTACCGGTACAGTACCTTGTTCCTGCCGGACTGACCGGCTGGAGCAACACGCTGCTGAGAGCTGGCTGCAGGGAACGACTGGGATGGGACGTTCAGCATCGCGACTCTTCGAAAGCAGGCCAAATTTCGGAGGAATCCTGTATAAGACGGGCCTTCGATTAACACGACAATAAAGGACCAACTCTTGTTTGTGAACCACTGTGAAATTATGTTTCCGTTGTGTCACAAGAAACACATTTCCCTGAAGTGACACTGGTTGAGTAATTTAGCTAACTAGCTAGCTACCTGACTGGCTAGCACCACGGAAGAGCAGATTCACAACAAAACGCCCAAATATGTCCATAATATCAGACGTATGAAATAACCGGTGAGCTAGATATCGACTGAACCAAATGACACTTCCAATGCATTGTTCGTAAGACAATATTTGACTATGTAAATAACACCTATTTGGAGTTGTGACTGTTAAAAACTACATTCCCACGATAGCTGCAGATGGTGTCGCAATATGATGACGATTATGTCAAACCACTTAAAGTAAAACTATATCCAAAATACTTAGAGCGCCATCTAGTGTAAATATAAATCTCAACAGCCGCCCTGATACAGTACAAAGCGCCCCCAAATTCAGAAAACTCATATTTATGTTTTTATAGGGTATCTTTTTTGGCAATAGACATGTGAGTATTTGGAAATGCTAAATGAAAACATTGTAAAGTGGTTATCCCACTGGCTATAAGGTGAATGCACCAATTTGTAAGTCGCTCTGGATAAGAGCGTCTGCTAAATGACGTAAATGTAAATGTAAATGTAATAACTTAGAAAACGTAGCCTACCTGGTATGAAACCAGAGAAAAAAATGGTCACAATAGAAACATATTTCCCTCTTCCTCCATCTCCCTCCTCCTCGTCCTCCTCTGAATCTTCGTTTAAATGATTTGACATCCCAATATGATAATTGCCATAGGCCTACAGTTATTTTGTCACAATTCAGAAATGTGATTATCCCATGTATCACATGAGCCTTGTACGTACAAAGGCCTATTGCAGAACACAAGGTAAAAAGACGATTTGTATTTATGGCCAACCAACGTCAATGCAGGGATAGCTCCACGTCAATACGTAATCTGATTAGTCAAATCTCACTAAGAGGATTCCTAGGTGGGAATAGTTTCTTCTTGACACGTGACTTAAAAATAAAAGTGCAGTGGATTATAGGTTAGGTGTGTGTCAGAAAATCAACTACATGGATAATAATCAATCTCAGATAAAAAATTGATTGTGGTAACCATGAGCGAGAGAGTTAATCTGGGAAAGAGGCCTGTGTTTTGATTCTCTTCCACAAGGTGTGAGCTGCTCCCATCACATAACAGCCTGATACAATCATTCACAGTGCGTTGTACTCAAAGCACATGTACTCTATTTCACCGTATTTAAAACTCATTATTTAATCATGTATATGATTTTTTGAGAACTGCTGAAACAGCTCCCTTTTCTGTTTTTCAAACACACACACACACACACACACACATTAGATGCGTGAGGGAGCTGCTGAATGGCCAGTTGGGCAGTAATGGAGGGAAGCTAGTGCTGACGAGAGCAACACCTGTACACAGCAGGGGTTCAGGAAGGATGGACATGGGATGGTTAACAGGCAGACTTGGCCAGGCCAACCGAAACCAGTTTCTCTCACACACACACACACACACACACACACACACACACACACACACACACACACACACACACACACACACACACACACACACACACAGTACCAGTCAAAAGCTTGGACACACCTACTCATTCAAGGGTTTTTCTTTATTTTTAGTATTTTCTACATTGTAGAATAATAGTGAAGGCATCAAAACTATGAAATAACACATATGGAATCATGTAGTAACCAAAAAAGTGTTAAACAAATCAAAATATATTTTATATTTGATATTCTTCAAAGTAATTACCCTTTGCCTTGATGACAGCTTTGCACACTCTTGGCATTCTCTCAACCAGCTTCATGAGGAATGCTTTTCCAACAGTCTTTAAGTTCCCACATATGCTGAGCACTTGTTGGCTGCTTTTCCTTCACTCTGCGGTCCAACTCATCCCAAACCATCTCAATTTGGTTGAGGTCGGATGATTGTGGAGGCCAGGTCATCTGATGCAGCACTCCATCACTCTCCTTCTTGGTCAAATAGCCCTTACACAGCCTGGAGGTGTGTTTTGGGTCCTGTTGAAAAACAAATGATAGTTCCACTAAGCGCAAACCAGATGGGATGGTGTATCGCTGCAGAATGCTGTGGTAGCCATGCTGGTTAAGTGTGCCTTGAATTCTAAATAAATCACAGACAGTGTCACCAGCAAAGCACCCCCACACCATCACACCTCCTCCTCCGTGCTTCACGGTGGGAACTACACATGCAGAGATCATCCATTCATCTACTCTGTGTCTCACAAAGACACAGCGGTTGGAACCAAAAATCTCAAATTTGGACTCATCAGACCAAAGGACACATTTCCACCGGTCTAATGTCCATTGCTCGTGTTTCTTGGCCCAAGCAAGTCTCTTCTTATTATTGGTGTCCTTTAGTAGTGGTTTCTTTGCAGCAATTCGACCATGAAGGCCTGATTCACGCAGTCTCCTCTGAACAGTTGATGTTGAGATGTGTCTGTTACTTGAACTCTGTGAAGCATTTATTTGGGCTGCAATCTGAGGTGCGGTTAACTCGAATGAACTTATCCTCTGCAGCAGAGGTAACTCTGAGTCTTACTTTCCTGTGGCGGTCCTCATGAGAGCCAGTTTCATCATAGCGCTTGATGTTTTTTGCGACTGCACTTGAAGAAAAAATTTCCGGATTGACTGACCTTCATGTCTTAAAGTAATGATGGACTGTCGTTTCTCTTTGCTTATTTGAGCTGTTCTTGCCATAATATGGACTTGGTCTTTTACCAAATAGGGCTATCTTCTGTATACCACCCCTACCTTGTCACAACATAACTGATTGGCTCAAACGCATTAAGAAGGAAATAAATTCCACAAATTAACTTTTAACAAGGCACACCTGTTTATTGAAATACATCCCAGGTGACTACCTCATGAAGCTGGTTGAGAGAATGCCAATAGTGTGCAAAGCTGTCATCAAGGCAAAGGGTGTCTATTTGAAGAATCTCAAATATAAAATACATTTTGATTTGTTGAACACTTTTTTGGTTACTACATGATTCCATATGTGTTATTTCATAGTTTTGATGTCTTCACTATTAGTCTACAATGTAGAAAATAGTAAAAATAAAGAAAAACCCTGGAATGAGTAGGTGTATAAACTTTTGACTGGTGTCCAAACTTTTGACTGGTACTGTACACGTACACATACACATGCAAGCTTGCTGTGTCTTTTGTCAAGTTTTATATAGTTAATACACTTTAGTATATAGTTAATAGACTGTTAATTTTGGGTAAGATGTGTAGCAAATAGTTAATGCTGTGCTTACTTTTTGATTAGTGGAATGGTAGTTGGCTAATATTTTATTAAAAGTATGGCCATAAGAATCCATAAGGTGGCAGTGCAACCATGATCCTGAGTGCTTGGTACACTGTTCTGTAAGGAGTTCTGTAGGTGGCAGTAGACACTCACAATGGCATGACACCATGGTTGCTATGAAATCCCTTTCCTTTTTGTCATGAACATCTTGTTCTGAACATGAACGTCCTGACAATATTCAGTAATGCTTAGCTAAAGTAAATGACTTGATTTGGTGTAGGTCTAAAGGAGCAGTTGAGTTCTGTTTTTAGGTATTTTCCCAGGTAAAAGCCTATAGCATAAGACATTGTTGCTTAAAGAGAATGTGGTTTAAGAGGGTTTCATCAGATACTGTAATCTCCGATTACATTACCATGTTTGCATCATGAATACACTTTTTACCCAACCAGTGCAATATCTTTACCCATGATCCTCTCCTAAATTACATGATGCTCTTGGACCGCAAATACTCTTGATTGGACAACAAACCTCCCCACTAGAGACGACAGACCGAGAGACACCTGAGAGTTTAAGCGCAATGTAGCAGGGATTGTAATAGGTATTTATTTGTCGGCTTCAAATGTGTCACATTTATTCTCTCTCTCTCTCTCTCTCTCTCTCTCTCTCTCTCTCTCTCTCTCTCTCTCTCTCTCTCTCTCTCTCTCTCTCTCTCTCTCTCTCTCTCTCTCTCTCTCTCTCTCTCTCTCTCTCTCTCTCTCTCTCTCTCTCTCTCTCTCTCTCTCTCTCTCTCTCTCTCTCTCTCTCTCTCTCTCTCTCTCTCTCTCTCTCTCTCTCTCTCTCTCTCTCTCTCTCTCTCTCTCTCTCTCTCTCTCTCTCTCTCTCTCTCTCTCTCTCTCTCTCTCTACCACCCAGACCAGACCCAACCGTAGCAGCACAGGGCAGATAATTACAATTTCAAAACCATTAGCCAGATCATTACCAGCTAATCCCCTGTTTGGTCTGATGAGTCACGCGTCCCCTTTTCCGCCGTGCCGGCCGGACAGACAGCTTAGGGTCTCTCTCTCCCCAACACGGCCCTCCGCATGTCTGTCTGTCTTTCGGGCCCTTTGCTAAGAGGCCAAAGGGCCAAGGGTCCACAGAGACACAGACAGGGAACCTTGAATTAACATTCAAAGTGTGAAAACACCACCATACAAAATTATGTTTCTCTCTTCATTGGCTCATTCTCCTCTATTGAACAGACTAATGTATGTTATTGAGCAGCAAAGACATGCCATGCCATATGGTAGAATATATAGTAGCAGGCTGTTAGCAGAAGGCCTAGAGATGCAGCCATCAGATCATGTGGTGCCATTATCAGCAACGGGATCCAGCTAGCTAGTGCAGAGACTAGGGTTTCCATGGCAACGCTGCCAAGTGACTGAGGTGGATTTCCAAGATTGTCGGCTTCTTTGCGGCAGTGTCCAAATATGGATAAAAATATTGTCACTCATTGCTTCATTGTTTTCGTCTGGTGAAAAACAGATAACTTTTTTCCCTTTTGTGTTTTGACTGTGCGATGTCATTCTCAATCTAATGCTATCATTAATATTTGCAAACTATCGTAAGCATTGACAGTGATGTGTGAAGTGTGCATTTCAGTGTTAGGAAAGATGTGGCTGTGTGAGAAGACAGCACTGTTTCTTTAGATGGGAAACAGAGGATTGCAGTCATATAATTACATATAGAATCCTGGGATTTCTATCATTGCAGTTCACTGATGTTTATGAGCAATGTCTGCTCTCTGACGGTGGTGTTTTTGTGGCAGAGTGGAAGGGTGATAGCAGAATCCTCATTTGATTTACCTGTTCTTGTGGCGGGTGATTTGGACGAAGTCAGCTGCAGGAGGGTAAGTCACAGAATAAATGATTTATTCGGTAAGACAGCGGTACGCAGCAATGTGTAAAATACTCCAGTGCGGTAATACAGCGCACTGGAGAAAACAAGGCACACGGGTGAATATCCCGGCGATACAAAATACAATATAGCTCCACCGAGCTATAGTAACCTCCACAATAAACAATCACACACAAAGACAAGGGAGGCAGAGGGAACACTTATACCGATACTGATGAGGGGATATGAACCAGGTGTGTGTAATAAACAAGACAAAACAAATGGAATGATGAGATGAGGAGCGGCAGTGGCTAGAACGCTGAAGCCTGCCCGAACAAGGAGAGGAGGTAGCTTCGGAGGAAGTTGTGACAGTACTACCTGTAAAACCAGGTTAATCTACCTAAACTGTATTTATATAGACAACTGGGTAGCACTTTTTTTTTATAGTAAAGAAATTCACAAGTATTAACTAAGAAATACTTGTTAAAATGGTAATGACATTTCCCAACTGGAACAATCAGAAACAAATATCATATATGACCTAGAGGATATGCATAGCGAGAAATACTGAAAATTTTAGATTTCTCTTTTGATAGATCTCTCCGAGCCAGAAGCCTGTCCGGATGTTTCATTGGCTCTCCTGTTCCCTCTGACCTGCTCAGTGACTGACTTGCTCTCTGATGGACCTCTGGCTGACTAGAACCTTTGAAGTGAATGTGTTCAGTCTGATTGGCCGATTGGCCGTGTCCAACATGGATTCATGGTTACACCAGGTCAGCTCTCCATAAATCATCTCACAGAGTCGCAACCTCTGACCTTCCACTGCACAGCCAGTGGCTTTGACCACAACCCACTTAATCAGTTGCCATTCATTCATACATACATTTCTATTCATCCGATATGTGTGTTTTATGTGTGGATAAATCATGTCTTTGGTTATTTTTGTTGTTTGGCAGTATTAGAATTAATAGATGTCAATGGAAATGATGGTTGACTTTGTTAATAAACCATACTTGTCACATGTGAATGTTCATGTTTCTTTAAAAAAACATGAACATTCATATGTTCACGTTCCATTCACCAGTCAAACAGAATCCCAAGGCCAGGAAGGAATGCTTCTCACCATGGCTCCAGGGACCCAGTGATGTCACGGTGTCCTAATTGGCTTGACAATCCTCGTCCATCTTAGTAGGGAAAGAGAGAGGGGGGGGGGGGGGGGAGAAAGAAAGAAAGAAAGAGAAGGAATGTCCCATGTCAGGATCCAGAGTGGACAGAACAGAAACACCCCCCTGAGAAAGACTCGGTTGTGGACTAAACCAACTGAGACCCCCATACCTCCTCCATTCCACATCTAATGTTTGGTTTCTACCAGTGGGAGAGCTAGGGCCTGTCAGTCAAAACACTGAGGGCATGCCACTGTTTCAAAACATGTGCTTAAAGGGTGTGAAGTTGAACTGCAGTGGGGCTGGAAGCAGCTGTAAAAGTGTCCATAAGAGACATACATGCATCTAGCACTCTCTCCCCTCTGGTACTGCAGAGGGCTGGATGTTTCTAAGAGACAGACATGCATCTAGCACTCTCTCCCCTCTGGTACTGCAGAGGGCTGGATGTTTCTAAGAGACAGACATGCATCTAGCTCTCTCTCCCCTCTGGTACTGCAGAGGGCTGGATGTTTCTAAGAGACAGACATGCATCTAGCACTCTCTCCCCTCTGGTACTGCAGTGGGCTGTACCCCCCTCACCCTGTGATGGTTATGAGTGATACAAACTAGTGCATCAAAAAGCAGTTAGGATGGTCTTCTGTTGTGTTCTGTCTACATGAATCATTGTATAACTGCATGAGATTGCTTTTGCCTAATAGACCAGATTGACACACGCATGCAAGCACGCACACACATTTACACACACACACACACACAAACACACACACACAAACACACATACACACAGTCTGTAGCCTGTAGGATGTGAGTGATGAGTTGAATAAACTGTTTTGTTTTGTCCTAATCCCTATAACCCAGGCTTGTGTCTGCTGGCTTTGTGAAGATGAGAGATGTCACTCACTGCTGTAAGCTCCCTCTATCCTCTGACACCACATGATCCTATCTTTAATGTACCTTATTTCCTGTGTGTGTGTGTGGATGTGTGTGTGTGTGTGTGTGTGTGTATGTGTGTGTGTGTGTGTGTGTGTGTGTGTGTGTGTATGTGTGTCTGTGCACTTGCGTGTGTGTGTGTCTATGTCTGTGTTCATATAGCGTGTCTTTTTGGCTGTACAATGTCTTTGGTGAGATTGAAATGAGTATTGAACACCAGTTATGCACGTTGGTCATGTCTAACAACCTGTTAAAGGTGCTGGGATATACTCAGCTCTGCCTAATGGTGCAGTTAGCTTCTACAATAACTAACTGGGTGGAGGGACTGGATGATAAGGCACATACTGTGAGACACACACAAACGCATGTACGCACGTGCACACACACACACACACAAATGCATGCATGCACACAAATACACACAAAAAAGCACAAAGGCACGCACACACATACACACTGTGAAACTACAGATTGTCTGACGAGTATTTTTGTCCGCTCATACAGGAGTAATAAAGGTCTATTGCACTAATTTGGTGGGAATTAATCAGGCGGTGCTGCAGCACCCTCAGCACACCTACCTCCTACGGCTATGCCTTCATTAGCCTTAGATGAGGCGTGGACAATTAGAGGCTATTAAATCATGATAAGTGAAGGTTTTATGTTCATGTTTCTTTCATTTGCAGCATAAAACCTTTTTCTTTTTTTAACCTTTTATTATTTATTATATTATTTTAACTTAATTATCCTTTTGTTTCAAGGACTTAGTCTAAAATTACAGCATCAGTTATTTTACCTTGACAGAGTTCTCCTCATTAATGACCAACAACAAGTGATTAAAACATGTATTTACATGAAATAGTGAACACTAATAATCAGCCCAGTAGGATAGCAGATAGGCTTAACCTATCTTAAATTCAACACTTTCGGGCTAATTAAAGTAGTTTGGATCAGACCCAGCTGTGTGAAGGGGATCGTGCCTGGGCTCTGATATCCCTAATAAAGACCATATGACCTAATAATTACCCTGCTAATGATTTCATCATCCATCCCCGCTCCACTCCCACCGCCACGCACCGCACATCAACCTCTAGTCTACTTAAAAAACAGAGAGTGTTACCATGTACCATGACGTGTACTCCGAGCCTGCGCTGACCTACTGGCAACTGTCTTCACTAACATTTTCAACATGTCCCTGACTGAGTCTGTAATACCAACATGTTTCAAGCAGACCACCATAGTCCCTGTGCCCAAGGACACTAAGATAACCTGCCTAAATGACTACCGACCCGTAGCACTCACGTCTGTAGCCATGAAGTGCTTTGAAAGGCTGGTTATGGCTCACATCAACACCATTATCCCAGAAACCCTAGACCCACTCCAATTTGCATACCGCCCCAACAGATCCACAGATGATGCGATCTCTATTGCACTCCACACTGCCCTTTCCCACCTGGAAAAGAGGAACACCTACGTGAGAATGCTATTCATTGACTACAGCTCAACGTTCAACACCATAGTGCCCTCAAAGCTCATCACTAAGCTAAGGACCCTGGGACTAAACACCTCCTTCTGCAACTGGATCCTGGACTTCCTGACGGGCCGCCCCCAGGTGGTAAGGGTAGGTAACAACATATCGGCCACGCTGATCCTCAACACGGGGGCCCCTCATGGGTGCGTGCTCAGTCCCCTCCTGTAGTCCCTGTTCACCCATGACTGCATGGCCAGGCACGACTCCAACACCATCATTAAGTTTGCTGACGACACAACAGTGGTAGGCCTGATCACCGACAACGATGAGATAGCCTATAGGGAGGAGGTCAGAGACCTGGCCGTGTGGTGCCAGGATAACAACTTCTCCCTCAACGTGATCAAGACAAAGGAGATGATTGTGGACTACAGCAAAAAAAAAAAGAGGACTGAGCACGCCCCCATTCTCATCGATGGGCTGTAGTGGAAAAGGTTGAGAGCTTCAAGTTCCTTGGTGTCCACATCACCAACAAACTATCATGGTCCAAACACACCAAGACAGTCATGAAGAGGGCACGACAAAGCCTATTCCACCTCAGGAGACTGAAAAGATTTGGCATGGGTCCTCAGATCCTCAAAAAGTTCTACAACTGCACCATCGAGAGCATCATGACTGGTTGCATCACTGCCTGGTATGGCAACTGCTCGGCCTCCGACCGCAAGGCACTACAAAGGGTAGTGTGTACGGCCCAGTACATCACTGGGGCCAAGCTTCCTGCTATCCAGGACCTCTATACCAGGCGGTGTCAGAGGAAAGCCATAAAAATGGTCAAATACTCCAGCCACCATAGTCATAGACTGTTCTCTCTGCTACCGCACGGCAAGTGGTACGGGAGCACCAAGTCTAGGTCCAAAAGGCTTCTTAACAGCTTCTACCCCCAAGCCATACGACTCCTGAACAGCTAATCATGGCTTCCCGGACTATTTGCATTGTCCTCCACCCTCCTGTTGAAAAAATGAAACTTTGGTTTCAACTTTTGTTTGTTTATCTGGAAACCTTGTGATGCCTTTTTTTTTTGCTTTGACTTGAAGCTCTGTGCGGCCTGCTGTACTTGGCTAAGGCCTAGTTAATTAAGCTTTGTGAGTTAGTTGGGAGCCTAAAACAGCAGTTCCTGCTGTGATGGTTCACCACATTACAGAGCACCACGGATCTCTTCTGCTGTGATTAATTACTGAAATAATGATTCACTTAGTAGCCTCTGCTCCAACTCAGCACAAATTATTCCATACTGGAGCTATTCCCCACATAGCGTTCGGTCATAAATTGGGGTCAAATGTAAAATAATTTGCATGTAAATGCATGAAATGTTTGCAGCTGGAAGTGCTTGCATGTGTTGTTCAACCAGCTCAGATGTTCTAGACTAGGTGAATAGTTTGGATCTTCTTTTACAATATTTTAAAAAGTGTTTGTGTGTGTGTGTGTGTGTGTGTGTGTGGCATCATATTTTCTTCTCCCTCTCCTCGGCACAGTGAGTAACATGACCACTCAGGTATGTCTGATTCTCACCTTTGTGTTTAATCTTAGCAAATACGTCCTAAATAGATCTCTTCTATCCCTAAAGACACCCTCTCTTCTCACAACCCATTACCTCTCCTCTCCTCTCTCTGAAAAGAAGACAGTTGTATTATGTCAGCCGGTAAGAAAGTTTCTGATAAGTACATGGCTTGTGTTTACCAACAAGTAAGGGTGAAATTTCACACCTATCTCTAAAGTAAATATGCACACTCCTGCTCCCACACATCACACACTGTATCTCAGCGAGAGAGAGGGGGGACTGATAGAGAGGGGGAAGGAGAGAGAGGGAGAGAGAGAGAGAGAGAGAGAGAGAGTTGGCCAGGCTCAGGGTGTGAATACGGAGTAAACATACTGACAGTGTGAGCACAGCTGAGAGTGCTTAACTCACACTACCTCCCTGCATAGAGCCCTGCATTGTTCCACAGGTGCCTCTGGCTGTTTTCCTCCTGATAATTACACCTTATTTCACTTAAAACATGCCTCCAACAAACAAACAGACACACAAACACTTGCCTTTTCTCCCGTCTCGTCCGTTACATTCCCTTCATTTCCTCTCCTCTGCATCTCCCTCTCTATAAATCTATGAAAGAGAAGAGTGTTTAATCTATACATGATTGTATATTTATGAGCTCATTGTATGTAACATGTCCGAACCCAGGTATGCTGTGCCACAAGACTGGGTTAACCGGCTGAGCTAAAGCCTTGGTATTAGCTCTGGGTGCGAATTTAAGGTTACTCATCACACAGCACACACATCACACACAGTTAGAAAACATGTGTTTGATGTATTTGGTACCATTCCACTAATTCCACTCCATCCTCCCCAATTAAGGTGCCACCAACCTCCTGTGTCACACAGGCATGGTTCCCAACCATCTATGCCACACTTACACCCTTTACACCACCTATGGATACATACAGCACTAAATATATCTTACACATCACCTTCAGTAGACTGTCTCACTTTCTTATAGTTTGGAACTAGCAACAAAGCAGCATGACTTCATCAGTGTCCAGACAGAGTGAATGAATAGTTGAGTCCCCCATAAACAACCTGTTGTCCCTCTCATAACCACAACACAAACATGGCCTCGGCTCACAGGTCACCAAATTGGATGACATAGCTTAAATCAGCTCATCAAACGGAGGGAGATGAGGCCAGTCTCCATGGTATCATATACTGAGTGAATGAGACCATAAGCCCTTAAAAGGGTTTCACTCTTTACTCAAAACATCATGCCACCACCAGTGAGCTTAAGAGAAGTGGGAGGAGGTACATTACTTTGAAAGAGATAATTATGATTGCAAGCCAATATCAGTCATGCTTCTGTATTGCTTATTATGCATATATCATGTAACCAGAGTTAAAGAGGAGACCCAGGTGTTGACGGACAGACACCTGTATGTGTGTGCCAGGCTGGCACAGAGCCAACATGCATCTTCTTCTTCCCTCTCTTCCTCTTCCTCCTCCTCCTCCTCTCCAATCATCTCCTGGCCAGTATTGACATATGTCTCATAAATGGCAATATGAGACAGGCAGACAGATAAATCCCATACACACAAACACATGGACACGCACGCACACACACATGCGCACGCACGCACGCACGCACACACGCACACACACACACACACACACACACACACACACACACACACACACACACACACACACACACACACACACACACACACACACACACACACACACACACCTCAGCTCAACAGCGAACACATGCTTTGCTAATCAGCTTAGCATTTAAAACTGATTCTCTTCCCCCTTTCCCCCAACCCCTTCTTTCTCCATCTCCCTCTCGCTCTCTTTCTCTCTTCCCACTCGCTCTCTCCCTCTCTCCCCCTACCCCATATCTCTCAACCCTCCCTCGACTACACTCTCTCTCTTTCTATCCCCTTCTCCCCCATTCTCTCTCAGCCCTCCCTCCTCCCCTTCCCTTGGAGGAGGATTGATATGTAATTATGTTAGGTCACTCGTCCAGATGGACCCATCGCCCGTCCCTTTGTATCCCTCCTCACCACTCCCACAGGCCCTCTGACCTCCTACAGCATCGCCCTGGAAACCAACCTGTCTGAGTTAGCTAGGTCCCCACTGGCAGAGTGTGAGGGGGGAGGGGGGATGAGACCCTTGGATTTACTCATGGAAGAGATGGAGAGAAGGATGGATAGGGGGAGAGGAGAGGAGGAGAGGAATACTTGTATTCCAGGTCGCATACTTGGTATTCCAGGCCCATCTCACGGCTGGTTAAGCTGCATGAATAGATGAAGCTGGCAGGGAGGGAGGGTGGCCATGGATGTGTGTCTCTCTCTCTCTCTCTCTTGCTCGATCTCTATCTCTCTCTTTATTTCTCTCTCTTTCTCTTCTTTTCACTCTTCTTCCTCTCTTCTCTCTCTTCTGGTGCCAGACAGATGGTTCAATACACAGACAACAAGCATTTGTTTGAAGCGCTTCAATAACTACAATAATGTGGAAGTGAATAAAGAGATAGTAAACAGGACATTATATAGGACATCATATTGCAGGGTTGGGAATATGTCTCTCTCTGTGATATTGTTTTAAATAACCGCCCCAAACCAAGAAATATATAGTACAGTGTAGAGTTATTTATTTGATTTGTTGTAATTGATAGTATAACCTTGCTTAACCTTGCCTTGATTTTATTGAAATGGGCAGATTTATGATTTTCTTTCTGGTTTTCATATGGTGGGTAATCTCTTCCAAAGCTCTAGGACTTTGAAACTAACAGAGACTCTCCACTAATTGTGTTCTCCCCTAAGACTGAAACACCGCAAATTATTTTGTCATATGTCATATATTTTGTCATATGCAATCAATTACCCCTTAAAGAATTGAGTATAGAAGTTGGCATTTGTAGGGCAACATTATCCTACTGTAAATTGTCAAAGGCAAGCAGCATACCCTGACTGATCTCCCACAATGCACTGGGCTGATCCTACCCTGGCTGATCTCCCAGGGTGCATTTGGGCTGATGTTTGGCTGTCCATGCCAGTCCAGACTGCCAGCCATGGTTGGGAACCGTTGTGCACCAAAACATTTCCAGTAACCAAATGTCCAAGTTACAGAGTTTCAGTCTAACTACTTAAGGTTTGGAGATTGGTTGTTTTGCCATTTTTGTCATTGTACAGTAAGCTACATTTTGACCTTGATGTATAGTTAAAGCACACATTTCAGAAAGATGAATTGTTACCTGACATGAAAAATGAAATGTCTTTGCTATTAGGATGCCATACGTATTTACAGCACACTTGTTTTTCAAGCCCTTCATGGATCGTCATTGATGTGTTTATCAGTCTGAGTAAGAGAGATGCCAGAGTCACAAATCAAAGTCACCAACAATCTCAGAGCCAGGAAGGAGGGCAGAAATAGCACCTGAAACTAGAGAGCAAAACGTTATCCAACTCATCACAGCACTTAGTGTGGCTGCTCTGATGCAATCACGTCTACTACATATCTCAATACTTTTATACGCATTGATAAGTACTTATAAAGGCTTCATGAAAGTTATTATACATTTTTATCAATGTGTACTCTATCGAATAATCTCAGATTCTCAATATATATTCCCAACAACCAATACATAAACCGTGTACAGCTGGGCTATATGAATTTGATTTTAACCACAGGCTTTTCCTTAAGCATCATGAGGACAGACTTATTTACTGTCTGAGAGGAAAGAACAGAGAAAGAAATAACAGCAAACAGAAGTCTGGATGAAGAGATGAAAACAGTCATTATGGTTTGGGGGGTTTCTCTCGCTTCGCATCTGTCCGTTGCACTCGTTTCCAAATGTCAAAACAGCCGCTTTTTCTAAGACACTCTGAGAAAATGACAAAAAACAGCGTTGTATTATGTACAGGCTCTTGGATGGTGGATGGACATTCATGCCAAGCTTGAAATTTCCATTGCTAATACGATCTTTGCATAAGTGCTTATAATGTTAGCTAGCATTGCTTCCTCAGACTCTCGTTTTTGTTTTTCCACTAAAGTAAAGCAAAGCCGCGAAAATTCCTGGGCAAATATCAACTTTGCTTAAGTACTTATATGGCTGTTTTCTCTCTCGCATATGGCGGCCAAAGGCACAAAGCCTCTGAGAGAATACAAAGCACTCCCTGCTCCGCTAAGCCCGTCCCCACCCACGGACAAAAGACCCAGGGCCTTCAAAGGATCTGGGAGCCTTTAAACAGTTAACAGGAGTCGGACGAGTTGGACCATCTTGAACATGACAGTGTTTGAGAATGCGTTACTTCACAAAACCTCTCAGAGATCATTCAGCTTCTCCTGCTGACTCCCACTCCATTGAAGGGAGAAAATTGACAAGATGAACTCCCTGCAAATATACTGTGCCCGTTTTGATTTGATCTGTACTCATTCTCTCTCACTCTCTTCACTTTGTTGTAGCTTCCCTTGGAGGGTAAGTAATTATCACATTGTGATATTGAAATGACACAAGCTGAAATAAATCTTAAACCTGTTGTTGTTGGCAAGAGTCTGAAAACCAACTGAAGTGCGACTAAACCCCATGCTGATACAGAGAAATGTAATTTTCAGATGGAAATGCATTTCCCTCCTAGTCATCTACATACAGTGTGTGTATACTACAAGCTACACATACTAGGCTACACACACACACACACACACACACACACACACACACACACACACGGCAGTGTGGCTGAACATTGCTGGGGAGAGATTTAAGATGTAACGCCTGACTGCTGCATATGTCTTTCTGACAAGAATGTGAAGTGTTATCATTAGTAATGTGATTAACACCTTCTCAACAGGGGATGGGCTGGGTGGGCCGGGCTGGGATAGGGTAGGGTAGGGTAGGGGGAAGAGGGTGTGCGTGTGTGTGTGTGTGTGTGTGTGTGTGTGTGTGTGTGTGTGTGTGTGTGTGACCACATGTAATTTCTCGGCTGCAGCTCTCTTTCTCTTTTCTTATTTTTCATTCTCTCTTTCTGCTCTTTATCGCTCTCTCTCTCCAAGACAATGCCTTGTTGGCAGAGGACACATTCAGTCAATATTTAGTAAATATGGAGAAGTCTATGGCCAAATCTCTCAATGTGTATTTGCTTCTCTCACTGATTCATTTATCTGTCCTCAACAAATATTGTTTCAACCTCCTATTTCTTTCTCTTCCTCTTTCCCTCTCTCTGTGTCTGTGTCTCTATGTCTCTCTGTCTTTCCCTCACATACTGTAACTTGCAGTGTAACTTCTACGTAGCTTAGAATTACAATTAGTATTCCCCCCCACTCCATCCCTACCTCCCTGTGAGTGTCTATAATTACCCTGTTAATATATTACTGCACAGCATCGATTACCTGGCTAATCCGATCACAAGCCTGCCATTGATTGTTGAGCTGCCGAGCGGCCCGACAATGAGCACTTTGAGCTGAGGGCCGCTCAATAGAGCTCCAACAATGGGCTCTCTCCCTCAGCTAATAGGCTAAATCAAGCCAAACATTTTGGTTTCTCTCTCAACACTTGGATCAATGAAGAGCATAGGAGCTGAATTCAGATGACTTTCTTAACAAGCAGGTTTTTTTCCGCTCCCTCCTCTGTCCCTCTATCTCTACCCCTCCTTTTGCACTCCTCTCCTCATCTCTTGTTTCACTATTTCTTTCCTTTTGTCTCCCTTTCCCTTTCTCTCCATCTCTCCCTCCATCTCTTCTTATCCCTCCCTCTCTCTATGTTTCTCTCTCTCTCTCTCTCTCTCTCTCTCTCTCTCTCTCTCTCTCTCTCTCTCTCTCTCTCTCTCTCTCTCTCTCTCTCTCTCTCTCTCTCTCTCTCTCTCTCTCTCTCTCTCTCTCTCTCTCTCTCTCTCTCTCTCTCTCTCTCTCTCTCTCAATTCAATTTCAATTCAATTTAAGGGCTTTATTGGCATGGGAAACGTATGTTAAGAGCATGGCGTTTGCAACGCCAGGGTTGTGGGTTCGATTCCCATGGGGGGCCAGTATGAAAAAAAAAAAAAAAGATTAAAAAACTAATGTATGCACGTTACTAACTGTAAGTCGCTCTGGATAAGAGCGTCTGATAAATGACTAAAATGTAAATGTAACAGTAAACATTACACTCAGAAGTTCCTAAAGAATAAAGACATTTCAAATGTCATATTATGCATACAGTTGAAGTCGGAAGTTTACATACACTTAGGTTGGAGTCATTAAAACTTGTTTTTCAACCACTCCACACATTTCTTGTTAACAAACGATAGTTTTGGCAAGTTGGTTAGGACATCTACTTTGTGCATGACACAAGTCATTTTTCCAACAATTGTTTACAGACAGATTATTTAACTTATGATTCACTGTATCACAATTCCAGTGGGTCAGAGGTTTACATACACTAAGTTGGCTGTGCCTTTAAACAGCTTGGAAAATTCCAGAAAATGATGTCATGGCTTTAGAAAATTCTGATAGGCTAATTGACATCATTTGACTCAATTGGAGGTGTACCTGTGGATGTATTTCAAGGCCTACCTTCAAACTCAGTGCCTCTTTGCTTGACATCACGGGAAAATCAAAAGAAATCAGCCAAGACCTCAGAAAAAAATCTGGTTCATACTTGGGAGCAATTTCCAAACACCTGAAGGTACCACATTCATCTGTACAAACAATAGTACGCAAGTATAAACACCATGGGACCACGCAGCCGTCATACCGCTCAGGAAGGAGACTCAATCTGTCTCCTAGAGATGAACGTACTTTGGTGCGAAAAGTGCAAATCAATCCCAGAACAACAGCTAAGGACCTTGTGAAGATGCTGGAGGAAACAGGTACAAAAGTATGTATATCCACAGTAAAACGAGTCCTATATCGACATTACCTGAAAGGCCGCTCAGCAAGGAAGAAGCCATTGCTCCAAATCCCCCATAAAAAAGCCAGACTACGGTTTGCAACTGCACATGGGGACAAAGATCATACTTTTTGGAGAAATGTCCTCTGGTCTGATGAAACAAAAATAGAACTGTTTGGCCATAATGACCATTGTTATGTTTGGAGGAAAAAAGCCGAAGATCACCATCCCAACCGTGAAGCACGGGGGTGGCAGCATCATGCTGTGGGGGTGCTTTGCTGCAGAAGGGACTGGTGCACTTCACAAAATAGATGGCATCATGAGGAAGGAAAATTATGTGGATATATTGAAGCAACATCTCAAGACATCAGTCAGGAAGTTCAAGCTTAGTCGCAAATGGGTCTTACAAATGGACAATGACCCCAAGCATACTTCCAAAGTTGTGCCAAAATGGCTTAAGGACAACAAAGTCAAGGTATTGGAGTGGCCATCACAAAGCCCTGACCTCAATCCTATAGAAAATCTGTGGGCAGAACAGAAAAAGCATGTGCGAACAAGGAGGCCTACAAACCTTACTCCGTTACACCAGCTCTGTCAGGAGGAATGGGCCAAAATTCACCATACTTATTGTGGGAAGCTTGTGGATGACTACCCAAAACATTTTACCCAAGTTAAACAATTTAAAGGCAATGCTACCAAATACTAATTGAGTGTGTGTAAACTTCTGACCCATTGGGAATGTGATGAAAGAAATAAAAGCTTAAATAAATAATTCTCTCTACTATTATTCTGACATTTCACATTCTTAAAATAAAGTGGTGATCCTAACTTACTTAAGACAGGGAATTTTTACTAGGATTAAATGTCAGGAATTGTAAAAAACTGAGTGGAAATGTATTTGGCTAACGTGTATTTAAACTTCCGACTTCAACTGTATATACAGTGTTGTAACAATGTGCAAATAGTTAAAGTACAAATGGAAAAATAAATAAACATAAATATATTTGTTGTATTTACAATGGTGTTTTTTCTTCACTGGTTGCCCTTTTCTTGTGGCAACAGGTCAATTATCTTGCTGCTGTGATTGCACACTGTGGTATTTCACCCAGTAGATAAGGGAGTTTATCAAAATTGGGTTTGTTTTTCGAATTCTTTGTGGATCTCTGTAATCTGAGGGAAATACGTGTCTCTAATATAGTCATTCATTTGGCAGGAGGTTAGGAAGTGCAGCTCAGTTTCTACCTCATTTTGTGGGCAGTGTGCACATAGTCTGTCTTCTCTTGAGAGCCAGGTCTGCCTATGACGGCCTTTCTCAATAGCAAGGCTATGCTCACATAGTCAAAGCTTTCCTTAAGTTTGGGTAAATCACAGAGGTCAGGTATTCTGCCACTGTGTACTCTCTGTTTAGGGCCAAATAGCATTCTAGTTTGCTCTGTTATTTTGTTAATTCTTTCCAACGTGTCAACTAATTCTCTTTTAGTTTTCTCATGATTTGGTTGGGTCTAATTGTGTTGTTGTCCTGGGGCTCTGTGGGGTCTGTTTGTGTCTGTGAACAGAGCCCCAGGACCAGCTTACTTAGGGGACTCTTCTCCAAGTTCATCCTTCTGTAGGTGATGGCTTTGCTATGGAAGGTTTTGGAATCACTTCCTTTGAAGTGGTTATAGAAGTTAACGGCTCTTTTTTGGATTTTGATAATTAGCGGGTATCGGCCTAATTCTGCTCTGCATGCATTATTTTGTGTTTTTCGTTGTACACAGAGGATATTTTTGCAGAATTCTGCATGCAGAGTCTCAATTTGGAGTTTATCCCATTTTGTGAATTCTTGGTTGGTGAGCGGACCCCAGACCTCACAACCATAAAGGGCAATGGGTTCTATAACTGATTCAAGTATTTTTAGCCAGATCCTAATTGGTATGTCACATTTTATTTTCCTTTTGAAGGCCCTTCTTGCCTTGTCTCTCAGATCGTTCACAGCTTTGTGGAAGTTATCTGTGGCGCTGATGTTTAGGCCGAGGTATGTATAGTTATTTGTGTGCTCTAGGGCAACGGTGTCTAGATGGAATTTGTATTTGTGGTCCTGGCAACTGGACCTTTTTTGGAACACCATTATTTTTGTCTTACTGAGATTCACTGTCAGGGCCCAGGTCTGACAGAATCTGTGCAGAAGATCTAGGTGCTGCTGTAGGCCCTCCTTGGTTGGTGACAGAAGCACCAGATCATCAGCAAACAGTAGACATTTGATTTCAGATTCTAGTAGGATGAGGCCAGGTGATGCAGACTGTTCTGCTGCCCTCGCCAATTCGTTGATATATATGTTGAAGAGGGTGGGGCTTAAACTGCATCCCTGTCTCACTCCACGGCCCTGTGGAAAGAAATGTGTGTGTTTTTTGTCAATTTTAACCGCACACTTGTTGTTTGTGTACATGGATTTTATAATGTATGTTTTTCCCCCAACCCCACTTTCCATCAATTTGTATAGCTGACCCTCATTCTAAATTGAGTCAAAAGCTTTTTTGAAATCAACAAAGCATGAGAAGACTGCCTTTGTTTTGTTTTGTTTGTTTGTCAATTAGGGTGTGCAGGGTGTATACATTGTCTGTCGTACGGTCATTTGGTAAAAAGCCAATTTGACATTTGCTCAGTACATTGTTTTCACTGAGGAAATTAACTAGTCTGCTGTTAATGACAATGCAGAGGATCTTCCCAAGGTTGCTGTTGACGCAAATCCCACGGTAGTTATTGGGGTCAAATTTGTCTCCACTTTTGTGGATTGGGGTGATCAGTCCTTGGTTCCAAATATTGGGGAAGATGCCAGAGCTAAGGAGGATGTTAAAGAGTTTAAGTATAGCCAATTGGAATTTGTGGTCTGTATATTTTATCATTTCATTGAGGATACCATCAACACCACAGGCCTTTTTGGGTTGGAGGGTTTGTATTTTGTCCTGTAGTTCATTCAATGTAATTGGAGAATCCAGTGGGTTCTGGTAGTCTTTAATAGTTGATTCTAAGATTTGCATTTGATCATGTATATATTTTTTGCTGTTTGTTCTTTGTTTTAGGGCCAAAAAGATTGGATAAGTGGTTTACCCATACATCTCCATTTTGGATAGATAGCTCTTTGTGTTGTTGTTTGTTTAGTGTTTTCCAATTTTCACAGAAGTGGTTAGAGTCTATGGATTCTGACATGCTGTTCCTTCTTTTTCCGTAGTGTATTTCTGTATTGTTTTAATGATTCACCATAGTGAAGGCGTAGGCTCAGGTTTTCTGGGTCTCTATGTTTTTGGTTGGATAGGTTTCTCAATTTCTTTCTTAGGTTTTTGCATTCTTCATCAAACCATTTGTCATTGTTGTTACTTTTCAAAGATTTTTAGATTTGATAGGGAAGCTGAGAGGTCAAATATACTGTTTAGGTTTTCTACTGCCAAGTTTACACCTTCACTATTACAGTGGAACGTTTTGTCTAAAAGGGATTGAATTTGTTGTTGCCTAATTGTTTTTTGGTAGGTTTCGACAATACTTTCCTTCCATCTATAGCATTTCTTAATATTATTCAGTTCCTTTGGCTTTGATGCCTCATGATTGAGTTTTGCTCTGTTCAAGTAGACTGTGATTCTGCTGTGGTCTGATAGGGGTGTCAGTGGGCTGACTGTGAATGCTCCTAGAGATTCTGGGTTGAGGCCAGTGATAAAGTAGTCTACAGTATTGCTGCCAAGAGATGAGCTATAGGTGTACCTACCATAGGAGTCCCCTCAAAGCCTTCCATTGACTATGTACTTACCCAGTGTGCAGGAGTTGTGACCCATTTTTGTTGATTATGTTGTCGTAGTTGTGCCTAGGGGGGCATATGGGGGAGGGAATGCTGTCACCTCCAGGTAGGTGTTTGTCCCCCTGTGTGCTGAGGGTGTCAGGTTCTTGTCCAGTTCTGACATTTAGGTCGCCACAGACTAGTACATGTCCCTGGGTCTGGAAATGATTGATATCCCCCTCCAGGATGGAGAAGCGGTCTTCATTAAAGTATGGGGATTATAGTGGGGGGATAGTGGGGGGGATATAGGTAGCACACAGGAGTACATCTTTCTCTGTTGAGATTATTTCCTTTAGAATTTCTAGCCAAATGTAAAATGTTCCTGTTTTGATTAATTTAATAGAGTGAGTTAGGTCTGCTCTATACCAAATTAGCATATCTCTCTCTCTCTCTCTCTCTCTCTCTCTCAGAAGAAGAAAAGGTGCTATCTAGAAGCTAAAATAAGGGTTCTTCAAAGGGTTATCCTATGCGGACAGCCAAAGAACCCTTATTGGTTCCAGGTAAAACCCTTTTGGGTTCTATGCAGGACCCAAAGAGGTTCTCCTAAGGGGACAGCTAAAGAACCCTTTTGGAACCCTTTTTTCTAAGAGTGTATCTCTCCTTCCCTCTCCCTCTCTCTCTATCTTTTTCCCTATCCCTCCCTCTTTTTCCCTCTATACCTCTCTCCTTCCTTCTCTCTCCCTCCCTCCTTCAGTCCGAGGCCCATCTGAGGGCCAGCTGGCTTGAAGCAGCTGAAGCTCATCAATCACAGCAGAGAGGCAGAATTCCATACGCCACGTTGGCATGCGCTCTGTCAGCCATGAAATAAAGATGTAGAGGAGCAGGGGGTCAAAGGATATTACCCCCCCCCACCACCACCACCACCACCACCTTATACCCCCTCCCTCCACCTGCACGATGACATCCTCTCCACAGGAAGTCTGTCTGAGTCTCACACCCCTGTGGTTAAGTTTGTGTGGTCCCCACTAGCCTTCCATAATTCACAGCTTGTAACACCTCAGCAGTCTCCGTGTTCCCCTGTCCTCCCACCACTGTCCCACCACCCTGGGCCCTCGGTCCTGGGTCCCGGCCTGGCCCTGCCCCCCCCCCACCCTCCTCTCACAGAAAAGCGGACAGGTCACCCTGTGGCTGACAGAAACCTGACACTCAGACAGAGTGTCTGTAATGATGTCAAACACGCCAGGGCTATGTGGCCTCTGCTAGGAGCACATCAGTCACAAGCAGGGAGCAGGGACACACAATTTTATGACTGTCTGTCAGTACTAGCACTAACACATGCATGCACACAGGGCTCACATGCATATGCACACACACACACAAACACACATGCACACACGCACACAGACACACTGACATAAACACCAACTTCCAACACCATAAACCAATGTTATGTATTTTTACCCTTCCTCCTTTAGTTTTTTTTTTCTCAATGTGTCATAGTGTATGTGTTGACATGTTCATCCCATGTCAGGCCTCTTCCCTCCCCCTGAACACAACTGTCCAGCATGCCATCATGACACACACACATTAATTCAGGAACAAGCAGGACATGGATTATCCAGAAATCCTCCATGTGATTCCCATGTGCTCCAGTAGCCCAGGCGGCCAGGTGGTCAGCCAGCCACAACAATACAACCTTTCACATAGTTACACCATAGTTACATTAACACACACTTTCTTTTTAGTTTTCCTCTTAAATATTTATTCCTTTTACTTTCTTCCTTTTACTTCCTCAAACTTCTTTCATAAAACTTTGACTAAAAACAACGCCATATGGCCATGAATTGATAGATCTCCATAAATGCACACACCAGACTAATTTGTGTTGGTGTACACATTAATTAACTTATTAACTTAGATATTACACTTGTTCATACGTCTTCATGTGTTCATGTTTTTTGCATTACTTTTTCAACAACTGCTCCAATGAACTCTTCTATGGTGTAGAGTATAATACTAATTATAAACTGGGTGGTTAAAGCCCTGAATGCTGATTGGTTGATTACTAAATAAACACTGATTTATTTCTTACCTTCAATTCAAATTTCTCCCAACCCTCTCTCTCTTTTACCCCTCCTCCATCTCCCTTTCCCATCTTCTCTCTCTCTCTCTCTCTCTCTCTCTCTCTCTCTCTCTCTCTCTCTCTCTCTCTCTCTCTCTCTCTCTCTCTCTCTCTCTCTCTCTCTCTCTCTCTCTCTCTCTCTCTCTCTCTCTCTCTCTCTCTCTCTCTCTCTCTCTCTCTCTCTCTCTCAATTTCTCTCTCCCCTCTCTCTCTCTATCTCTCTCCCCTCCCCTCCCCTCTCTCTCTCTCTCTCTCTCTCTCTCTCTCTGTGTGTCTCTGTCTTTTCCTCTCTCTCTCTCTGTCACTGTCTTTTTCTTTGTCTGTCATTGTTTGTCCTCCTGCCCCCTGGTCAGTGAGAGGGGTCAAAGGTGAAAAGGATAGGTCCATGTTTGTCCAGTTGTATTGTCTCTGCTGGCCTTGGTCTGTCTGACCTCAACTCTCTGTCTACAGACTCACTCACAGGATGCGTTGCCAGGGTCACAGCCCAAACACTCTATCGCTGATAGTGCGTGTGTGTGTGTGCATGCACATGTGTGTGTCTATATGTGTAAAGTCGGACATGTGTACGACTCACACGTGTACAGTACATAAACACACACTTTCTTTTAGGTTTTTCCTCTTAACACTTTCTTATTTTTACTCCCTCACACATACTTGACACTCATACACCCACAGCTGTTCTGCTTCCTCTATCTAATCTGTAGATCAGAAACATCAATGGGCTAGGAACAGGAACAGCACAATGACTCCAAACACATCAGGCCTCTCTGTGTTTTAATGGACTGTGGATATTGGTCTCCGGTGGAGGAGCTGTCTGTCTGTGTTCTGTTTTGTCTGAGAGGTTAACTCCACACTGTAAAATCTGAGGTGGATTTCTCCGACCTAAGACCCTTTGAAGAGGAACAAAAGAAAGCCTCGTCGTGGAGATTATTCCATTAGGACAAGACCCGCCTTGCCCACCCAGGACGTAACACACACACACACACACACACACACACGCACGAATGCATGAACACACACATATACACACACGCACACAGAGACACACATACGCTGTAACCATCATACCAGTGAGGACGTCAACGTTAAACCAGCCCAGCAGGCAGTGGACGTGACCACATCATTACCGGTTAGATACTGAACACTGTTGGTCAGGTGCTGGGTTTCACTCAGATTAGTGATTGGGTATTATTTTACCAGAAATAATATCTCTTTGGTGGGGGGGGAGAGACAGTGATAGATAGATGTGAAGAAAGTCTGAGACCAAATGAGAGAGAGAGAGAGAGAGAGAGAGAGAGAGCGAGAGAGAGACTACGGGAAAGAGATACATTAATATGCTGAAAATTGAAAAAAATCACACTTTAAACTGATAGAGAGAAAAGGAATGAGAGAGATAATTACATTTCAATGAGAAAGAGAAAGGACAGCGAGATTGACACTTCATTGACACTTCAATGACGTCCAAGATGGCATAGCAGTGCGGTCGTGTTCTTAGTTGTGTGTCTGTGTAAGTAGCCAGTTTTTTGTATTTTTTTTGTATTTTTCGTACATATCACACTTTTCATCCTTCTACAAAATATACTTTCCTGCAACTCGCCTCACTCAATGTGGAACGGATTCTATTATTGACTTACCTTTTATCTAGAATCTCCAGTTGATACCAGCTAGCCAGCTAACTAGCTACTTGCTATTAGCCACCGTTAGCGGTTTTCACCCAGAACATCGGATTTTCTGCCGGAATAACTGAATCACTGGACATTAACACCGGATTGCTACTAGCTTGCCGCAACCGAATTGGATGTTGCTGTTTGGCTAATCACCACTGCCCCTGAAGCAAGCACCAGCTAGCCTTGAGCCAGGCCCATATCCCGGCTATCTACCTCTCTGTCTACCGGACGGGACTAGCCAGCTAACTGGCTACTTGCCATTAGCTACCGCTAGCGGTTTCTCACCATTGTCCGTGGCCTGCACTACCTACCAGCTCTAGCCTGGACTATTATCCGCCAGTCTGCACTGTCTGCACAGTGCGTTATCGACCCAGAACATATCGGTTTTTCTGCCGGTATCACTGATTCACTGGACCTTTAACACCGGATCATCGTAGCTAGATAGCTGCAATCAAATGGACGTTGTTGTTGGCTAATCAGCCTCGAGCTAGCCGCGAGCCAGGCCCTTCTCCCGGCTATCTACCTCTCTGTCAACCGGACGGGACCTCCTAGTGTTGACATGGAGCCCCGCCGATCCAGCATGACTGGTCTGCCGACGAAATCGTCTGATGTGATTACAACAGGTTTCCCGTTACGACGTCGACCACGAAGATCCATCTGCTAGATCCGGCCCGCTAGCACACGCTAGCCGTGGCCTCTTGCTCACTAGTGCTATAGCAGCTCCCGAACTACCTCAAAACTCTCCTATTGCTGTTCACCGGACCTTATGATAACTCAGCTATACAGCTGATGCCTGCTGGACTGTTCCTTTATACGGTACCACATCCTGTTTATGTTTAGCCTCAGCCCAAACTTTGTCGCCATTACCAGCTGTTGTCTTAGCTCTCGAATAACATCCCATTTCAATATGCCTTGCTTATTGCTGTTTCGGTTATTTCTTATTGTACTATTTCACTGTAGATCCCCCAGCCCAGCTCAACCTGCCATAGATAGCTCCTTTGTCCCACCCCCCATACACGCGGAGACCGACTCAATCGGTGCCTCCAGTGATGCTATCTCTTTCATCGTTACCCAACGCTTAGGTTTACCTCCACTGTACTCATATCCTTCCATATCCTTTTCTGTACATAATGCCCTGAATCTATTCTACAACGCCCGGAAACCTGCCCCTTTTTTTCTCTGTACCCAACGCACTAGAAGACCAGTACTTAAATCCTTTAGCCGTATCCTTATTCTACTCCTCCTCTGTTCCTCTGGTGATGTAGAGGTTAACCCAGGCCCTGTAGCCCCCAGTATCACTCCTACTCCCCAGGCATTATCATTTGACTTCTGTAACCGTAAAAGCATTGGTTTCTTGCACATTAACATCTGAAGCCTCCTCCCTAAGTTTGAGTTATTCACTGCGTTAGCACACTCCGCCAACCCTGATGTCCTAGCAGTGTCTGAATCCTGGCTTAGGAAGGCCACCAAAAATTCAGAAATGTCCATCCCTAACTGCAAAATTTTCCGTCTCGATAGAACTGCCAAAGGGGTGGGGTTGCAATCTACTGTAGAGATAGCCTGCAGAGCTCTATCGTACTATCCAGGTCTGTGCCCAAACAGTTTGAGCTTCTACTTCTAAAAATCCACTTTCCAGAAATAAGTCTCTCACTGTTGCCGCTTGCTACAGACCCCCCTCAGCCCCGAGCTGTGCCCTGGACACCATATGTGAACTGATTGCCCCCCATCTATCCTCAGAGTTCGTACTGCTTGGTGACCTAAACTGGGATATGCTTAACACCCCGGCCAACCTACAATCTAAACTAGATGCCCTCAATCTCACACAAATTATCAACGAACCTACCAGGTACAACCCTAAATCTGTAAACATGGGCACCCTCATAGATATTATCCTGACAAATTTACCCTCTAAATACACCTCCGCTGTCTTCAACCAGGATCTCAGCGATCCCTGCCTTATTGCCTGCATCCGTAATGGGTCCGCCGTCAAACGACCACCCCTCATCACTGTCAAACACTCCCTAAAACACTTTAGCGAGCAGGCCTTTCTAATTGACCTGGCCCGGGTATCCTGGATGGATATTGACCTCATTCCGTCAGTAGAGGATGCCTGGTTGTTCTTTAAAAGTGCTTTCCTCTCAATCTTAAATATTCATCCATTCAAAAAAATCAGAACTAAGAACAGATACAGTATAGCCCCTGGTTCTCCTCTGACTTGACTGCCCTTGACCAGCACAAAAACATCCTGTGGCGTACTGCATTAGCATCGAACAGCCACCGCGATATGCAACTTTTCAGGGAAGTCAGGAACAAATATACACAATCAGTTAGGAAAGCAAAGGCTAGCTTTTTCAAACAGAAATTTGCATCCTGTAGCACTAACTCCAAAAAGCTTTGGGACACTGTAAAGTCCATGGAAAATAAGAGCACCTCCTCCCAACTGCCCACTGCACTGAGGCTAGGAAACACTGTCACCATCGATAAATCTACAATAATCGAGAATATCAACAAGCATTTTGCTACGGCTGGCCATGCTTTCCACCTGGCTACCACTACCCCGGCCACCAGCTCTGCACCCTCCGCTGCAACTTGCCCATGCCCCCCCCGCTTCTCCTTCACACAAATTCAGACAGCTGATGTTCTGAAAGAGCTGAAAAATCTGGACCCCTACAAATCAGATGGGCTAGACAATCTGGACCCTTTCTTTCTAAAATTAGCCGCCGAAATTGTCCCTATTTCTAGGCTGTTCAACCTCTCTTTCGTAACGTCTGAGATCCCCAGAGATTGGAAAGCTGCCGCGGTCATCCCCCTCTTCAAAGGGTGACACTCTAGATCCAAACTGTTACAGACCTATATCCATCCTGCCCTGCCTTTCGAAAGTATTTGAAAGCCAAGTTAACAAACAGATCACCGACCATTTCGAATCCCACCGTACCTTCTCCGCTATGCAATCTGGTTTCTGAGCTGGTCATGGGTGCACCTCAGCCACGCTCAAGGTCCTAAACGATATTATAACCGTGATCGATAAAAGACAGTACTGCGCAGCCGTCTTCATCGACCTGGCCAAGGCTTTCGACTCTGTCAACCACCGCATTTTTATTGGCAGACTAAATAGCCTTGGTTTCTCTAATGACTGCCTCACCTGGTTCACCAACTACTTCTCAGATAGAGTTCAATGTGTCAAATCGGAGGGCCTGTTGTCTGGACCTCTGGCCGTCTCTATGGGGGTGCCACAGGGTTCAATTCTCGGGCCGACTCTATTCTCTGTGTATATCAATGATGTTGCTCTTGCTGCTGGTGAAGCTCGGATCCACCTCTATGCGGACGACACCATTTTGTATACATCTGGCCCTTCATTGGACACTGTGTTAACAAACCTCCAAACGAGCTTCAACACCATACAACACTCCTTCCGTAGCCTCCAACTTCTCTTAAACACTAGTAAAGCTAAATGCATGCTCTTCAACCGAACGCTGCTTGCACCCGCCCACCCGACTAGAATCACTACTCTCGGCGGGTCTGACCTAGATTATGTGCACAACTACAAATACCTAGGTGTCTGGTTAGACTGTAAACTCTCCTTCCAGACTCACATTAAGCATCTCCAATCAAAAGTTAGATCTAAAATCGGCTTCCTATTTTGCAACAAAGCCTCCTTCACTCATGCTGCCAAACATGCCCTCGTAAAACTGACTATCCTACCGATCCTTGACTTCGGCGATGTCATTTAAAAAATAGCCTCCAACACTCTACTCAACAAATTAGATGAAGTCTATCACAGTGCCATCCGTTTTGTCACCAAAGCCACATATACTACCCACCATTGTGACCTGTACGCTCTTGTTGGCTGGCCCTCACTACATTTTCATCACCAAACCCACTGGCTCCAGGTAATCTATAAATCACTGCGAGGCAAATCCCCGTCTTACCTTAGCTCACTGGTCACCATAGCAACACCCACCCATAGTCTGCGCTCTAGAAGGTATATCTCACTGGTCATCCCCAAAGCCAACACCTCCTTTGGCCGCCATTCCTTCCAGTTCTCTGCTGCCAATGACTGGAACGAACTGCAAAAATCTCTGAAGCTGGAGACACTTATCTCCCTCACAAACTTTAAGCGTCAGTTGTCAGAGCAGCTTACCGATCACTGCACCTGTACACAGCCATTCTGAAATTAGCCCACCCAACTACCTCATCCCCATATTGTTATTTATTTTGCTTATTTGCACCCCGGTATCTCTATTTGCACATCATCTTTTGCACATCTATCATTCCAGTGTTAATATGAAATTGTAACTATTTTGCACTATGGCCTATTTATTGCCTTACCTCCATAACTTACTACATTCGCACACACTGTATATATATTTTCTGTTTTTATTTTTGACTTTATGTTTTGTTTACCCCATATGTAACTCTGTGTTGTTGTTTTTATCGCACTGCTTTGCTTTATCTTGGCCAGGTTGCAGTTGTAAATGAGAACTTGTTCTCAACTGGCTTACCTGGTTAAATAAAGGTGAAATAAATAAATATAAAATGAGAGAAACGCTGTGAGACAGCAGGAAGAGGAGACTGTCTCCACCTTGTTGGCTCTAGCCTTGTTGGCTCTAGCCTTGTTGGCTCTAGCCTTGTTGGCTCGTTTCATGGAATTTAGGACGTGTGGAAATATACCCAACAGGGAACAGCCATGATAAAATGCTGTGTGACAGTTTTATTGTGACTCGTCCGTCCCTCAACCTGAATTTCACTCGCTCCGACACACAGCTGTTATTTAGATGGCAATTAACAATCTCTGCATCGCCACAGTGATTTGATACGACTCAGAAGCGAGGAGGGGAGGGGGTGTGATCAACGTAAATAACAGAGTTTAATGAGACCTTTTGATTTTGATAATGCCTGAAACAGAAAACATATTGCCCACATCTGTGCAGTCAATCACAGCCCATGTGGGCAGAGTGCAACAATACAGCTTCTTTTACAGGTAACATTACAAGGGCCAGGACAGCCTGATGTGACAGCCTTACAGAGCCTTATAGACTGGCTAGGACACAAAAGCATGTAGGACACACCTGTAGGACAGCAATGCTATCATCAATATTGGGAGCCCTGAAAACCCTCTAACCCTTCAAGCCCATGTGTTTGGAAGAGATGCAATCATACTACTCTTAGAATGGCAGCCATTGGCATCAACTCAAGCCCCCCTCCACCACCTCCACATCCACTCCACACACCCAGAGTGTTTCTCTATATACCACAGGCATCCACCTGCCCCCCCCCCTCGTCACCTCACCACAGGGGTAAACAAGCTGCTGGTATCTAACTAAGGTTACATCTGCTACTCCAAGTGTAGGAGGATGAAAAATAAAGAGGTATTTGCCCACAGCAGCAGACCAGAAAAGACCAATCCATCTGAAACAGTAGCCTGTGCTGGGAGCCAGTGGACCAATGGGAAGCTGAGTTTGAGACATGGTGAAAGGAACGGGACATTGAGTGCAGCCAGCAGAGAGCTGCCATTCATCGATTTACCTGGAATGGAGCCTAAATTAGAAATGTGTGTGTGTGTGTGTGTGTGTGCATGCGTGTGTGTGTGTGTGTGCGCGCACGCGAGAGAGAGTGAGAGACGGAGGAGTCGGGTTAGATGGCAAATAGAGAGGTCAGTGACAGCGAGATGGGGTCTGGGAGGGTGGAGAGACGAGGGTGAGAGATGGACAGAAAGAGCATGGGATGGGTGTGTGTGTACTATGCAAGGAGGGGGAGATAGGAGGCAGATAGCGTAGACTCAGGGGTGGATGGGTTGTGTGTCTGTGTGTCTGGCAGACAGGTGGGGTGAGTGATATCTTATGTCTCTATCCACGACTGGCCGAGAATCTGTCAGGTTTGTCACCCAGGGAGCACGCAGAGTCGAGGCTTGTGGCTGGCTGCTGTATCAATGTCACTCAGAAGGGGGGAGGGGAGAGGTGGGGAGGGGGAGCTGGTGTGAGGAGGGAAAGGGATAGAGGGCTACAGGGGTAGCGTGTTGGAGCCACAACTCTTCACCCCGGACACACAGCTGCCCACTCACTTACGCCAGTAGAGGAGGGGGGTGGGGGGGTGTGCAGACATATAAGGGAGCCACCTCTCCTGTTTCCTTGTATGTTACAGTAAACACATTACATACTACATACATTTACATTTACGTCATTTAGCATAATCTCAGAGGTACTTCCACATAAGGATATGAATGTTTGTGCATGTATGTGACTGGGATGATGTGTGAACATGTCAACAGCTATACGATTGTAGACATGCAAACGTGTGTGTGCGTCTGTGTGTGGGTGTGGGTGTGGGTGTGTGTGTGTGTGTGTGTGTGTGTGTGTGTGTGTGTGTGTGTACTGTAAGTGTGAGTGTAGAGTTCGAAGAGGTCACCCTGCGTGACACTTGGCTCTCTCCCCCCCCAGTCCTCTCAGTAATGTAGACTGCCAGTCTGGACTGGGCCATGTGGGATCTGTTCTGGGGTCAGCTTCCCCTGCTGACCTTTTTAACACCTCACAGCCCCCAGGAAGCATCCGGACAAAAGTCACTTTTTAAAGAGTCCCGGAGCGCAGTGGAGCGTGCTCTGAGGGACTAACACACAGTAGAGATCTACAGTTTCACCCAGCAGGCTCCCCCTGCTGCCACTGACTGGTCCTCTGTCCCAGTTTCTTGCACCTCTATCTCCACGTAGCACAGTCTCAATGCTGCCATTAGTTCAGACTCCCACTGACCCACTTGGATTAGACCATTTCTTATAACCCATTGAAGGAATTCCCACTATAGTTTGTGTTTTGCAAATGAGATCTTGGGGAACAGTGTAATTTCCATTAAGGTCCATATCTACCTGTGGCCTCCAGCCAGCCAGCCAGCCAGAGACAACGACCCAGGGCCTGCTGGGGGAACACTAAAGAAATAAACACACTCATCCAATCCAAACACCAGCCAGCCCTGTCTGACAAAACACTGGGAGAGTTTGCAGACACAGGCCGCTGAGGAGGTGTGTATGTGAGAGAGTGTGTGTATGTGTGTGTGTATGTGTTGGGCCGACATACTCCCCCTGAGGGTATTGTTTTCAGTAGCAGTACAGGTCGTGGAGAGGGTCTGTCCTGTTACGCCGAGGTCTGGGTCCTGTGAGAGGTCTTGTTAGCACAATAAGCAGCGGCCAGGGAATCCAGGGACAGTGTGTTTGCCCAGGTGGGAGGCCTTACTGTCAGAGCAAGCATAAATCTACCAGGGTCAGGAGAGAGAGTGTGTGTGTGCGCGCGCGTGCGTGCATGTGTGTGTCAAAGGACGTGGAGGGGCACAGACAGCAGTTTGACCCCAGAGAGAGGACCATGTCTGGGCTGTGGTTTCACACTGAGGCACAGGAGAAACATGAAAAGATACTGGAGGTGCCAACTGGAGGTGCTCTACATGCCAACTGGAGGTACTCTACATGCCAACTGGAGGTGCTCTACATGCCAACTGGAGGTACTCTACATGCCAACTGGAGGTGCTCTACATGCCAACTGTAGTTCTCAACCCTCCATAGTACATGCTGTAGTTCTCAACCCTCCATAGTACATGCTGTAGTTCTCAACCCTCCATAGTACATGCTGTAGTTCTCAACCCTCCATAGTACATGCTGTAGTTCTCAACCCTCTCACTCTGACTCTTCTTTGTCTCCCAGTCTCTCTCTCAACTGACTGACAAGACATTATCTGAGCACAGGTGCAGCGTGGGCAACAGGTACTAATCATATGAAACATGTTACTGTAATAATGAGGTGTTAAACCTCATCGTGTTTACATCCTCCGTTCAGAACCACAACAGGAAACATTAACAGGTTTTGCCCTCTGGTATCAGTGAGTAACTAACTACTAACACATAAAGTGTGAAACTAATGTGTCATTATCTGGGAACACATTCAGACCATGCTTTAACCCCTATTAACACACTTCCTGCTCTTCACAAATGGTTAACTTTACACATAAACATCTAATAACAGGCCATTTAAACAGGGGGCTTTCTGCACATTTACAGTGTTATAGTGTATTGGAATGTGTTGGCTGAATGGTAGAGTTTGAACATTTAACTGCAGAGAAGCAGTACGGATCTTCTCTGTTGCCCTTGACTGAGGAAGAGGTCAGACTGTGTTTTCACTGTTAAACGGAGCCTGAGGGGAAGACTTCACAGCACAGGAGAGAAACCCTGCTCTGTTCTGTTCTGCATTGATGTGTGTGTGTGCGTGCTTGAGTATGTGCGTGTTTGTGTGTGTGTGCGTTGCCCTCCTGTCCATGTACACACAGCTGGTAACAAGGTGCAGGAGGATTGCAGCTGGGGAAACATGGCCTCACCTCTCTTCTCCTCTCTCTCCATCCCCTCTCTAGACTCTCTCTCCTCCCTCTCTCTTCCCTCTCCTCTCTCTCTCTCTCTCTCTCTCTCTCACCTTCCCCTCTCCCCTTTCTTTCTCTCTGTAACATAGTAGGATAAACAGATGGCGTCACATCTGGAATGGATCTGCCAGAATCTTAATTGACTTGGAACATGGCTGTTTGCCTTCCACAAGATGCACTACTTTCTCTCCACATTCCATCCACCAGATTCAAGAAGCACACCGGTAGTCTGGTCCCAGATCTGTTAGTGCTGCCTTGTCAGTGGTGTGACAATGAACATAGGAGTTGGAAAGCCAGCACAAACAGGTCTGGGACCAGGATAGCAGGCCAGGGATTGGAGAGAGAAGAATGAGGAAAGTGCAATTCCCTGACCATGATCTCCATTCATTATGAATGTCTCTGTCTATTATTAAAAACGTAATTCTTAACCTAGACAAGAAACAAAAACGCCACCCCCCTATGCTTGATGAAACATGACCACCCGGCCATTGAAATGTGAAGGAAGAGGACCAGTTCATTCTTGGGGCAGGGGTGCGAAGGAGGAGGTGTTGAGTGATTACGGAGTGCTAATGGGTGAGAAAGGAAAGTGTGTCTAAGATCTTCTCTAACTGAGAACCACCTGTTTCAGAATATGTTATAGTGTAATCCACCTAACTCCTCTGTAGTGGGACAGAGACCCAATGTAATCTCTACTACGGCCTAATCTCTAACCTTAGTTACAGTAAAGAGTGAGAGAGAGAGAGGGTGAGAGAGAGAGGGAGAGAGAGAGCGTGAGAGGGTGAAAGAGAGAGGGAGAGAGAGAGAGGGAGAGAGAGAGAGGGTGAGAGAGAGAGGGTGAGAGAGAGAGGGAGAGAGAGTGGAGAGGGGGGGCAGGGGAGAGAGAGAGGGTGAGAGGGGAAAATATTGAGTGAAGAAAAAAGTGAATCTCTGAACAAGCAGCAGCACCAAATGGTGTGTTGAATTAATCTCCAATCCTCCCACACAAAACTAGCAATTTGTATGTTAAAAGAAGGGAGAAGGGAGGGGGTGGGGGGCGTCCGACATGAGGGAGTGCCCCTAGGTGCCCTCAGCAGCCACCAATCTGTTGCCTACTGCTGACTGGTTAATAGTGGCATTTTGACAGCGAGACGTGCTGTTGGAGCCTGGGTGGAGGGTTGGAGTGGCATGGGGTGGATAGACATACAGGGGTATGGAGGAGAGATGAAGAGGGGGACAGGGGGAAACGAAAGGGGCAGAGGGAGAGAGGGGAAAGCAGGGGGAGAGGGGAAAGCAGGGGGGAGAGGGGAAAGCAGGGGGAGAGGGGAAAGCAGGGGGGAGAGGGGGAGGGGTCACGGGGAGGGCAGGGGGCATGAGCTATGATGTCTTCTTCTTTGTTCCCCATTATCTGCTTAAACACACAAACTCCTCATTCTGCTGTTAGACGCTCAGCTCACTCTGCTCTGCTGGTCTGCTGAGAGACAGATGGCTGAGAACCCCTCCTCCCAGCACGACACTATGGTACACACACACATAGATACACACATACAGACCAACATACAGATACATACTCACATCACACACTATGGTACTCAACATTCACACTTACATGCTCATAGACGCATAGGTTACACACATACAGTAAATGCATCCCAATACTGAAATATATCAAACAAGACTTTCATCAAATCTATCAAACAAGATACATAAACAACCTAATTAAACATGTTCCATTGAACTTATATCTGTTTTTTTTAACTATACAAGTGGCTAGAAGACATTTCTACTTCCTCAAGCAGTCATTATATTGAATTGTTCGAACATCAGCATTCATGAATTTACAAGACATCCAATCTTCGGACGGAAAACAGCAACACACTGTTGATTTTTCAAAGAAGAGAAGATGAGTTCTGAGAAACACATTTTCTCAGTAATTTTTCAGTAATTTCTCATCAGCCAGGGCAGGACAATCCACCTCTCTCTCAATCAGGCCGAGCTGATGACTTCAACAATGGAAAAGCTAAGGACCTCTCCAAAGCTAAGGACCTCTCCAATACATCAGCCGACACTCAGCAGGGTTCGCCTCACACAGTCCTGCTCTCTCAGAATAACCCTGGCCTTCTCAGAATAATTCACTGTGCAAATGTTTTGACTCAATGATGTTTTCAGGTTCCAGTTTTGATTGCTGCTTTGTTGGGTGAAAGAGATGGGGGGAGGGATTCTTTGTTTTTCTGTATTACTTTCTCTTTATTTCTACACCGTGCTCTTTCACCCCATTATGTTGTTCTAAACAAGCACCGGGACACGTTCCTCCTCAACTCAATTATACTCCCTTAATCCATGTTAGTATGTCCATTACAGAATGTACACACAGAATGTGTGTATGTGTGTGTGTTTGTGCATGTTTGAGTGCTTGTGACCCTGTGTGCCTTGACACACTCATCAAGTTTATTCTCATCACAGCAGGAGAGAGAATCTTTAGTCGCTGCAGAGGCAGAGCGTACTGAACGTACTTCACTTTCAGCTCAACCAGGAACAATAGGGCACAAATATTTGTTACATACTGAAAAGATCAAGTGATGCCTGTGTGTGGGCTACTGTACTGGACGTGTGTGGCTGTGTTCTGTAAGTGAACCTGAGAGTGTGATAGTATGGTGCTGGTATCTAACCACCGGTCGTGACAGGCCTCCTTTGACTTTCCCTTAGGTAAACATTCCAATTGTATCCCTCTGTCCGTGTCCTTCTGTCCATGTCCGTGTAGCACCATGCCCATCCGACCAATCTACTCTGCCTGCCTGTCACTCCGCTGGGCCTCGTAAAGCTGTGGTGGAGCTGTGGTGCAGCTGGCCCAGAACACAACGGATGAGGAGGCTTTCATCCTTTCATCCCTCTCTTTCCATTTAGCCTTTATCTTTGATGAGGGGAATCAGAGATAAGGCTGGACTTTGCCTTGAGAAAACAGAGGGAGACACATGCAGCAGGAGAGGAGGAAAAGAGGAGGAGGAGGAGGAAGGTGTTCTGTTTCAGGATCCTGCCGGACTTAGTGAGGAAAGGTTGTGAAAATAACACTGGAGTCCAAAGCTGAGTCTGAGACCCATGCGTGAAATCGCCAACAGAGGGATTAATTGAGACTGTGAAAGGAGAATTAGAGTGGCGGACAGGCGGGTAGGAGGATTCCCCCCCGTTCGTAGAGGTATGCGTGAGCCGACCCACTGCTGCACAAGTGCTACATAAGAAAGTCTGTCCCAGTTTTGGGCGAAAGGGGGTTTCAAGGATGAGGGTTCAAGGATTCTTTGAGAGTGACCTCATAAACATTCCTTAAGATGAAGAAAGAGGAAAATAAAAAACAATGTCTTTATTCCAAAAACACACAAAACTGAAAGGTGAGTGTGGAAAAACGTTTGAGATTTAGGTTTCACTGCTGCGTGGCCTTGGGTGGCTTGTGAGGGATGTCATCACGCAAACTATATGAAATTCAAATAAATGGACCCACTCGCCATCTCTGATGGGTTGAAGAGAAAAATCATATGATCAGTCCCTGAATAAACCTCCATGTCTGAATACTATCTGTGATGCATGATTTGAAGCAGTCAGGCGCAGGAGGGTAAATCACAGTATACAGAGTTTATTCCGTAATCCAGCGTAACCAGTCCAGTGCGCAAAACAGGCGCACTGGAACAAACATGCACACGGGGAAAATACCCCGGCAATACAAAATACTGAGCTCAACCGAGCTACTAATCCTCACAATGAACAATCAGCCACAAGGACAAGGGGGCAGAGGGAACACTTAAACACATACTAATGAGGGGAATATGAACCAGGTGTGTGTAATTGACAAGACAAATGGAATGAAGAGATATGGAGCGGCTGTGACTAGAAGGCCGGTGACGACGAACGCCGAAGCTTGACCGAACAAGGAGGGGAGGCATCTTCAGAGGAAGTCGTGACAGTACCCTCTCTTGACGCGCAGCTCCAGCAGCACGCCGACCCCGGTCTCGGGGACGGCCAGGAGTACGCGGAGCAGGGCGAGCCGAATCGCGACGGTGGAAATCCCGCAACAGGGAGGGATTGAGGATATCCCTCACCGGGACCCAGCACCGTTCCTCCGGACCATACCCCTCCCTCTCCACGAGGTACTGAAGGCCCCCCACCCGACGCCTCGAATCCAGGATGGAACGGACAGAGTACGCCGGGACCCCCTCGATGTCCAGAGGAGACGGAGGGACCTCCCGCACCTCAGATCCCTGGAGCAGACCAGCCACCATCGGCCTGAGGAGAGGCACATGCAACGAGGGATTAATACGGTAATCATGGGGGAGTAATAATCTATAGGTAACCTCATTGATTCTCCTCAGGACTTTGAACGGCCCCACAAACCGCGGGCTCAGCTTCCGGCAGGGCAGGCGGAGGGGCAGATTCCGGGTCGAGAGCCAGACCCGATCACCCGGTACGAAGACCGGGGCCTCACTGCGGTGGCGGTCAGTGTTGGCCTTCTGACGACGCACGGCGCGTTGGAGGTGGAAGTGGGCAGCGTCCCACGTCTCCTCCACACGCCAAAACCAGTCATCCACCGCAGGAGCCTCGGTCTGGCTCTGGCGCCACGGTGCCAGAACCGGTTGATAACCTAAAACACATTGGAATGGCGTTAGGTTAGTGGAGGAGTGATGGAGAGAGTTCTGGGCATATTCGGCCCATGGGTTCTTTCCGACCACTCCCCCGGCCTGTCCTGGCAGAAGGACAGCAGGAACCTACATACATCCTGATATACCCGTTCCACCTGCCCATTAGACTCGGGGTGGAAACCAGAGGGTAGGCTGACGAGACCCCCAGACGTTCCATGAACGCCTTCCAGACCTTGGATGTGAACTGGGGACCCAGGTCAGACAATATATCCTCTGGTACCCCATAGTGCCGGAAGACGTGTGTAAACAGGGCCTCCACAGTTTGCAGGGCCATGGGGAGACCGGGCAGAGGAAGGAGGCGGCAGGCCTTGGAAAAGCAGTCCACAACGACCAGGATGGTGGTGTTACCTTGGGAGAGGGGAAGATTGGTAAGGAAATCAACACTCAGGTGAGACCATGGTCGTTGTGGAAGTAGTAAAGGTTGTAACTTACCCGCTGGAAGGTGCCTAGGTGCCTTACTCTGGGCGCACACCGAGCAGGAGGAGACATACACCCTCACGTCCTTAGCCAAGGTAGGCCACCAGTACTTTCCGGTCAGGCAGCTCACTGTACAACCGATACCTGGGTGACCAGAGGAGGGTGATGTAGATCAGTAGATCAGACGGTCACAGATAAGAGCTGGCACGTACTGGAGCCCAGCTGGACACTGAGGTGGAGATGGCTCTGTGCGTAACGCCTGCTCTATATCCGCGTCCATCGCCCATACTACCGGCGCAGGAGGCCAGGAGTATGGGGGTGTTGTCTCTGGGCCTCTCCTCTGTGTCATACAGCCGTGACAATGCGTCTGCCTTCACGTTCTTCGTACCCGGGATGTATGATAGTGTGAAATCAAACCGGGTGAAGAATAGGGCCCACCTGGCCTGGCGAGGATTCAGCCTCCTCGCTGCCCAGATGTACTCCAGGTTACGGTGGTCCGTCCATACGAGGACAGGGTGTTTCGCCCCTTCGAGCCAATGCCTCCACACGGTCAGGGCTCGAACAACAGCCAACAGCTCCCGATCACCAACGTCGTAGTTCTGCTCTGCCGGCTGAGCTTCTTAGAGAAGAAGGCACAGGGGCGGAGCTTGGATGGCGTGCCCGAGCGTTGAGATAGGACAGCGCACCTATCCCTACCTCGGACGCATCCACCTCCACTACGAACGGTAGTGATGGATCGGGGTGGGTCAGTACCGGGGCTGAGGTGAACAGACCCCTCAGGTTACTGAAGGACCTGTCAGCCTCAGCAGGCCAGCGGAGCTGGGATGGCCCACCCTTCAATAGAGATGTAATGGGAGCTGCAACCTTGCCAAAGCCCCGGATTAACCTCCGATAGTAGTTGGCGAAGCCAATAAAGCGCTGCACCTCCTTAACTGTGGTTGGAGTCGGCCAATTACGCACGGCTGAAATGCGATCTCCCTCCATCTCCACACCTGAGGTGGTAATGCAGTATCCGAGGAAGGAGACGGAGTGCTGGAAAAACAGACACTTTTCTGCCTTGGCATAAAGGTAATTTTCCAACAGTCGGGCCAGCACTTTGCGAACCAGGGACACATGCTCGGCGTGCGTAGTGGAATACACCAGAATGTCATCGATGTAGACCACTACACCGCGACCAAGCATGTCCCGAAACACCTCGTTCACAAAGGACTGGAAGACGGATGGAGCATTCATCAAACCGTAGGGCATAACCAGGTATTCATAATGCCCCTTGGTTGTGCTGAATGCTGTCTTCCACTCATCCCCCTCTCGGACACGCACCAGGTTGTACGCACTCCGGAGATCTAATTTGGTGAAGAAGCACGCCCCATGCATTGACTCGATCACTGAAGGAATGAGGGGGAGAGGATAACTAAATCGTATCGTCTCCTTGTTCAGTGATCGATAATCAATGCAAGGGCGCAGACCGCCGTCTTTCTTCTTCACAAAAAAGAAACTTGAGGAGGCGGGTGATGTGGAGGGACGTATAAACCCCTGGCGCAGGGACTCGTGACGTATGTTTACATAGCCTCCGTTTCAGCCTGTGACAGGGGATACACATGATGAGGTGGTAACTTGGTCGCCTGCGTTTTGGAAAACGCGTGCGCCAAATCGAGGTATTCGTGGGGAATGCGCACAGTGGAGGTACTCTCTGGACTTTCCACCGTGGTTGCACCAATGGAAACACAGAGACACCTACCCTGACACTCTCGCGACCACCCCGTGAGAACCCTCTGCGGCCATGAGAATGTGGGGTTGTGGAGTGCTAACCAAGGGATACCTAGTACCACAGGGAAAGCAGGAGACTCAATAATAAAAAACGTGACTTGCTCGCAATGACTCTCGTGGGTAACCATGGTGATTGGTGCGGTAACTTCCCTAACAAACCCGGACCCTAATGGTCGACTGTCAAGTGCTCTCTCGGATCGCGGCTCCACCCAGCTCCATCAGCTTGTGATCCGAGTCGGCCAGGGTTGGAATGGGCAGACCCCCTCCAGGACATCCTCTGGCCGCCAGCAGGTTGTCCAAACGGATGGCCATGTCCACCAGTTGCGTGAAGGACAACATGGTGTCCCGGCAGGCTAGCTCCCTTCGGACGTTCTCCCGCAGATGGCACCGGAAGTGGTCGATAAGGGCCCGCTCGTTCCACCCGGACCCAGCTGCTAGAGTCCGAAACTCCAAGGCAAAGTCCTGCGCAGTCCTCGTCCCCTGCCTCAGGTGGACCAGCCGCTCGCCCGCCTCTCGACCTTTGGGCGGGTGATCGAAGACAGCCCGAAAGAGGCGAGTGAACTCCCCGTAGTTGTCCAATGCAGCTCCTACTTCGTTCCAGACCGCGTTGGCCCACTCCAGGGCTTTCCCCGAGAGGCAGGAGACGAGGGCGGACACCTTCTCCCACTCTGATGGGGACGGGCTGATGCTGGAGAAGTAGAGCTCCAGTTGGAGGAGGAATCCCTGGCAGAGAGCAGCTGTCCCGTCGAACTCCCGTGGTTGGGATATGTGGATCCCTCTGGGTGCTGGGGTGTGGGTGGCTGGATCCGGTTGCCCAGCTGGTCTCGACAGATCAGGTCCTCTCCTCTCCAGGCGTTGGACGACCTGGAGAACCCGATTAATCGCTTCTCCCAAGCTGGCTAGCATTGTTGAATGCTCCTGGAACCGTGCCACGACTCCAGGCATGCACTCCTCTCCCGCTGACTCCATAGCGGGTGGGTGATTCTGTGATGCGTGATTTGAAGGAGTCAGGCGCTGGAGGGTAAATCACAGTATACAGAGTTTATTCCGTAATCCAGCGTAACCAGTCCAGTGCGCAAAACAGGCGCACTGGAACAAACATGCACACAGGGAAAATACCCCGGCAATATAAAATACTGAGCTCAACCGAGCTACTAATCCTCACAATGAACAATCAATCACCCACAAGGACAAGGGGGCAGAGGGAACACTTAAACACGTGCTAATGAGGGGAATATGAACCAGGTGTGTGTAATTGACAAGACAAGACAAATGGAATGATGAGATATGGAGCGGCAGTGGCTAGAAGGCCGGTGACGACGAAAGCCGAAGCCTGCCCGAACAAGGAGGGGAGGCAGCTTCAGAGGAAGTCGTGACACTATCATACAATATATATTTATAGTATGCTTGTATATTTAAGCTATATACAGTACATCTACATACATTTATAGTACACTTACATTATATTACACAGTGAGCAATGGAAGAGAGTAGTACCACCTGCAAATCTCTTCAAATATATTCAAGTAATTCATTTTATCCAAAACATCATTGGTTTTAGTATCTGTAACCTTTCTCTGTGCAGACGTATCGAACTGGACTGCGTTGTTTGCTGTGACATTTTCTGACATTTGGGCATATAAACAAACATTTCAGATGGGACAAGAATATATCATCTGGACTAGCATCAAGATAATCCCCAAAACTAACAGTGAAGTCTGTGCTTGTGTGGCTAGGATCGATATAATAGACAAGCCGCTCTTTTCACAGCTGAATAACAGGTTGGTGGGGTAAACAAGCCTTCTGTTCAGACGGACGCACACAGACAGACAGTGGCCCTCTGCTCATCACAGGGAAAGACATATACATATAACAGACAGACTACGTATAGCAAACATCTACGTATAAGACATCTACGTATAACAGACATACACAAATCACAGACATACACGTATCACACGTATCAAATCCCACGTGGTGTGGGATTTGGACATGAAGCTAGGGTTAGGGTTGTGGTTGAGGCTAGCGTAGGGTTGAACCAGATGTGGACGTGATGTGGGATTTGGACGTGAAGCTAGGGGTAGAGCTGGAGATAGTTAGTCATACGTTTTTTACCCTACTTTTCTCCTTGGCTCGGCTTGGCTTTCCCTTTGACCCAAGGTGCAGGATCCCGGCTCTGGTCAGGTCCGGCTCATTTTAACCACTGCATGTGTGTTTGTGTACTTCTTATGGTGGCTATGAACATACAGTAATATTTATGTTGCGTTAGAATGTGTTATTTACACATGCTGTTGTGTGTGTGTGTGTGTGAGTCACATTCTTGGGGGCAACAGCAGGCCCTCACCTGTCTGGGCTCCACTACAACAAGGGTCTCTGGTTTCCTCACTGGGCATGCTCCAAAGCCCTGTCGTAAACAGCAAAGGATTAGCCAATCAGCATTTGCGCCTTCTTGTCTTTCTTTAGGGACGACGCCACCAAAATTGACACCTTCTGTTTGGACAATATTCTGCAGTTGGCAACTGTGGTGGCTAAGCTAACCTCTGTGTGCTGCTTCTGGAAGTTAACAGAGAGAGAGAGGAGGAGGGGTCATGTACTAACGACCAGTTTCATCTTCTTCCACAAATGATGAGTAAATAACCAGTTCTGACCAACAGTGGTTTTCTGTCTGGGTATGACCTAAATCCAACAGATCCATTTGGGTTGGTCATTGAGAATATATCACAACATTGGCTTGGTCGTTTCCCTCCTCAAGAGCTTGAGAATGGAAAGGCACCTGTAAATGATTAGTGAGTTTATGGAGTGTTGGATGGATGTATACAACCAGCCCAGGGGTGGATAGATAGAGTCATAGTGAAAGGTAGCAGAATAAATGAAGCTGATCATTAACCTCACTGGACCACAATTAGACATGCACTGCTACTTCTGCAGAGGGAGGAAAGAAGAAGAAGAAGAAAGAAGAAGAAGAAGAAAGAAGAAGAAAGAAGAAGAAGAAGAAAGAAGAAGAAGAAGAAAGAAGAAAGAAGAAAGAAGAAAGAAGAAAGAAGAAAGAAGAAAGAAGAAAGAAGAAGAAGAAGAAGAAGAAGAAGAAGAAGAAGAAGAAGAAGAAGAAGAAGAAGAAGAAGAAGAAGAAGAAGGAAAAAGAAGAAGAAAGAAGAAGAAGAAGAAGAAGAAGAAGAAGAAGAAGAAGAAGAAGAAGAAGAAGAAGAAGAAGAAGAAGAAGAAGAAGAAGAAGAAGAAGAAGAAGAAGAAGAAGAAGAAGAAGAAGAAGAAGAAGAAGAAGAAGAAGAAGAAGAAGAAGAAGAAGAAGAAGAAGAAGAAGAAGAAGAAGAAGAAGAAGAAGAAGAAGAAGAAGAAGAAGAAGAAGAAGAAGAAGAAGAACCACATGTGGGATTAAATGGTCCTAATGTCCTTGTAATTGCTATGGCAGACAGAGGCACAGGGATGGGGAGAGTGATGCAGTGCTGTAGCCTGAGCTGTCTAGGGTTGAAACGACTATAGCAAACACACAGTAAACAACCATCAGACAGTAGAGAGAGGGGGGAAGAGGGACAGGAGAGAAAGAGGGGGGGAGAGAGAGAGAGAGAGATGAAGCTCCTCATCACTGACCTCTCTAGACCCACAAATCTTCTCGCTTAATTGGAGATCGTCCCATATCGATTTTCATCAGCCTCTTTATTTGCCATAGCGACCACACATAACCAGGGGACATTTAGTGTGCTTCTCACTGCTAAAATGTCCCATCTCTGAAATACGATTAAATTGAATCATTGCAGAAAATGGTATTAGTAAACATAGTAAACATATCACAGTTTTGGGGTGTGTTTTTTTTTTTTACTTGCATTTCACTTCAGTCTTTTTAGTTTATTATTAGCTGGTCAGAATGCAATACTTTTCTTTTTATTGGTAAATGTAATAGTAAATACAGTTTCATGTAGTCTAATAGATTTGCTTTGTTTTGTTTCTTATATATTTTTCAGCATCTATAGACAATATAAGTTGATTATTGCATTTACACTCAAATTATTACAGTAGCCTACAATAGAAAACACACATGTCAATTATGAGCCATTTTTTCTTTGAAAAAAGTGTTCCATTTATTTATTTTTCGCATAGAATTTGTTTAAATCAAAACACACTCATATGCAAGCAGACTGTTTTGATTGCAACTATATTTCAAAACCCTAAATAAACATTCACTAAATAAATACAACTTTTCCCTTGTGCTTCAAAGTGGTGTCTTTTTCTGAGCATATTTACATCATAAATAACTTTGGAGAAGCACAATTCAGACTCTGACAAAATTCCAAACTTATAAATATATGAGATATAGTGACCACATTTACAACAGAATCCAGGGAAACGCTTGAAATGTGTCACACCGCCTACAAAACAGTATAATACACATGATATGAAGGTTGTCACAAGCATTAGTGAAAGGTAATGCCAGCTTTTTAACAAACAAGCATTATCATGATCAGATGTTATGATGATTTAGGCTGTCTAAATGACTACCCAACCGATTGGATTGCATATTGCTGCATGCATCATGACTTTGTGAAAACATTTCATGAATTGTCATATAACTTATATAATTATGGTAATAATAACTCATGTCATGTTGGTACAAGCAAGTGTTGCCATGGCATCATTCTGTAATATTAGACAGAAAGTGGCCTAACCTCTCTCCTGAACAGTGCACTAGTCAATCAACCACATCAGACACAATCTCTCCATTTCACCATCTCTTGATTTTTCCTTAATCTCATCATCTGTTCAATAAACAATGGGCATCTCTTTCCAGTACAATAACTGTACAATTACCCTTGTTGACACTATAACAAGACATGCCTCGATATTGTTATCATGCTAATTCTCACCTTAGCCTTGTTAGCATGCTAACTCCCACCTCAGCCTTGTTAGCATGCTAACTCCCACCTCAGTGTTTACCTTGTAAACTCCCCCTCAGCGTTTACCACTACACCTGGCGAATGAGACAATCCACGTCATCATATTGACCCTTAGCCTCCCAGTAATCACATCTAAATAAGGTTGTTCATTAGACGTTGTATATAATGTGTTTATCCTCCCTGAGGTGACATTATACCACTATAGACCAAAGCACTAATAACTGTTGTAGTATAGGTGAACTGTTGGTACACTTCCCTTAATCCATACCTTACCTAGTGGGGAAAACACAGATAGAATGAATTTGCATAATTGTTGATGTCTGTGAAGTTCTTTTGTGTCATTTATGCTTCATCTCTGTACTGCACACCTGTAATCAGCTGCAGGAAGTAGTGGTGCTGAGGGTGCTGCAGAATTATTATCACAAAAGTAGTGCTCTGGGCCTTTACCCATCCTGTATTAGCGGGCCGAGATAGCAGTCTGTAGCAGAGGCAAAAAACAAATATATTTAACCAGGTCTAGTTGAGTTTAACTCTTAAGTTCTTTGTGATAAGGGGATTCTGACCACCAACATCACTAAAAAGCGCACTAACATTGAACCCTGCCCTGTTAACTCAAAACATATCCACAACCTTATCTTCAACCATAGGGATGAGGTTCCCACAGTGAAACTTAATTTCTGACAGTGCAAATGGAATAACGTAGCTCTGTAAAAACTAAAAGAAAAGGAAACACAAGAAGTAGGATAGGGAAAAAAAGGGTTTTGCTGGATAAGATGCAGAAGAGGCCGTTGAGGCTGGGCTATAGCATGGAGATTCCATGGATCCACAGTTTCTTCTTCATGTGTTTTAGTGTGCGTCCAAAATGTCACCCTATTCCCTATGTAGTGCATTACTTTTGACCAGAGCCCTATGCAGGCTCTGGTCAAAAGTAGCGTACTGTATAGGGAATAGTGTGACATTTTAGACATCCCTTTAGTGTTATTGGACGAGCGGATGTTAGCTGCCGTTGGTGATGATGACGGAGGTCCCCTTGTGTCCCGGCCCCTGCTCTGCCTGCATGCGCAGGTGTGAAGTCACGTCGTAGTGGGTAGAGCCAGCGGAGGAACAGAAGTCCCTGAGGCTCTCTGTGTCATACAGGTGCTCCAGGGCGTAGCCCGTCAGGGAGTAGGTAGCAGCTTGCTTGTCCAGATAGGGCCTCCTCGTTTGGGTTTGGGGGTGGGAAGGGTAGAGGGCCGGGGCAGGGGTAGGGGAGGAGGCTGAGCAGGGGCCTGGACAGCCAAGCTGGTGATGCAGGGGCTGGGGGAGAGGGAGAGGGGACAGGTCTGTCTGTCCGGTCTGCTGGAGGTAGTTTTTGGGCTTGGGGGGGTGGTGGTCAGACCCTGGGCTGCTGAGCCTGGAGAGAGGGGCAGGGCTTGAGGCGGGGCTGATCACCTGACCCAGCTGACCCAGGCCACGGCACAACACACTCTGTAGCACCCCCTGGGGGTAGTCGGTGGTGAAGCAGGGGCCGGGGCCCTTCGGGAGGCCGTTGGCAGGCCCTAGATGAGTGTCAGGGCCTGGGTGGAGCTTACTGCGGTGCTGCAGCCGATTCTCCTCCTCCTTGATCATCTGCTGCGTGGCTCGGATCAGGGTCTCGATCTTGCTTGGCTCCTGGGGGCTGGCCCGGAAGTAGTCTGCGCGGTAACGATCCCCTGAGTCGCTGGCGGAGCCCCCGTCTGGCGAGCTGACCACACTGTCCTGGTCCCATTGGCCACGGTCTGTAGAGGGAGGGACAGGACACTGATCTTAGAGCCAACAGGAAGCTATATCCAGGGCTAAGCAGAACTAGCAGCATGTTATCCTACAGGTTAAGTGTTAAAACTAACCTGTATTTTCTGCTGACCTCTTCCAGGTCACCATTGCAAAATAGGTTTTTAACCACAAGGTTATTTCCTGGTTAAATAAAGGTTAAATAAAGCAGAGGTGGGAGATCTGAAGTGTGAGCAGGCTTTTGTACCAACCCGAATGAAATCTCTGTGTCTTCGTGCCTGCAACAGTGGAGTTCACCCATCTCCAGCCTCCTACAGTAATACAAGCTAAAGGGCCAGGGATAGGGACTTACTATGCAGACTGTGGATGGAGGTGATGTGGGGCACGCTGCTCTCGTATCCCTCTCCATTCTCCAGGGACGAGGTCTTGGCCAGGGGCAGCACAGAGCGGGAAGCTCCCCACCATGCCTCTCTCCCACCCTGAGGAGCACCCAGGAAGTACCTCCCTGCCTCACAGCGGCCCCGCTCGCACGTCTGGTTGTGGCCGTGTGTGTGGAGGTGGGAGTGGCTGTCGCTCGGGGTGTGGTGGTGGTGCTCCTCAGTGATTGGGAGGCTGTAGCAGAGGGGACGTGGCTCGGAGAACTGCTTGTAGGCACAGGAGGCGCCAAGCCCCTCTCCCTGCTCCAGCAGCTGAGGGGAAGCGGAGTCTGTGAGGGGAGATCCTGCCCAAGGGCTATCCTGGTCCGACTCTGACCGCTCGGCCTGGAAACCAGTGTACTGCAGAGATAGCGAAAGAGAGAGAGCGAGAGAGAGCGGGAGAGAGAGAGGGAGAGAGAGCGAGAGAAAGAGCGGGAGAGAGAGCGAGAGAGAGAGAGAGTGAGAGCGAGAGAGCGAGAGAGCGCGAGAGGGAGAGCGAGAGAGAGAGGGAGCGAGAGGGAGAGAGAGGGAGCGAGAGGGAGAGAGAGGGAGAGAGAGAGACCAAGAGAGAGAGAGAGAGAGAGAGAGAGCGAGAGGAAAAATATGAGTCATTACCCAGGTCATCAAGAAGTGATCAATCGGGTATAAGCCACCTCCCATCACTGACAGATCATGCAGTATCCTGGCTCAAATATAAAAGATTTGCCTCTGTGTAGGATGTGTACAGGACCAGCGCTGTATGTTCCTGTAGAGCCTCACCTGTGTGTAGGGGGACAGTCGAGCCTTGGCCTTGGCTCGGGACACTCTGCTCCTGGGTGCTCTGCGGTTCTCAGTGAGGCTGGGGGGAGTACTGCTGAAGGGGAAGGAGGGCTTGGTGTCTGTCACCTGGTCCAGAGACAGCTGGAGTCCTTTATACTCAGTATCCCTTCAGAAACATACACATACAGTATGTACTGTAGATCATGTAGTTCCACAGGTGTTTTCCTGATTTAACTCTGTGTGTTAAGATTACATAAAGCCCCTCATTAAACAAGGCAAGGCAGCTCCACTCTTAAGACTGTTTATTCAAGTGTGGGGTGTGTGTTTGTTTATCTGGGTATTTTATTTTTTTCACTCTCAGGATGCGAATGTCCACTAACATCTGTTTGGTAATTAGAGCATGGTGTGTGTGTGTGTGTGTGTCTCTGTGTGTGTGTGTTTGTGTGTGTGTGTGTGTGTGTGTGTGTGTGTGTGTGTGTGTGTGAGTGAGTGAGTGAGTGAGTGAGTGAGTGAGTGAGTGAGTGAGTGAGTGAGTGAGTGAGTGAGTGAGTGAGTGAGTGAGTGAGTGAGTGAGAGAGAGAGGGAGGGAGAGAGAGAGAGAGGTAGAGAGGCTTTTGTGTGTGTGTGTGTGTGTGTGTGTGTGTGTGTGTGTGTGTGTGTGTGTGTGAGTGAGTGAGTGAGTGAGTGAGTGAGTGAGTGAGTGAGTGAGTGAGTGAGTGAGTGAGTGAGTGAGTGAGTGAGTGAGTGAGAGAGAGAGAGAGAGAGAGAGAGAGAGAGAGAGAGAGAGAGAGAGAGAGAGAGCGGTAGAGAGGCTTTTGGAAGGACTTGTTTCTACATCAGGATTGTAACAAGGCCTTTAACAAACATACAACAGAGGGGAGGCTGTCCGTTCAAATACACATGCGATTAAGGGATATGTCTGGCTAAACCAAGCCCACAGGAACTCCATGCCAGGAGACAGTACTTGGAAATGGGAATTGATTTCTCTGTAAAGCAGGGGTGGACTGGCCATCTGGCATTTCGGGCAAATGACAGATGGGCTGGTCCATTTGTAACCGAGTGGGACTGTCCAAATAAGCATTATCTGGCTAATAATGTGGCCTCAATGAAAGAAATGGGCCGGTGTAGGGGTCTCAAGGAAGAAAATGGGCCAGTGTGTTAGAAATGCCAGGGCCGATTTCAGGTCCTAGTCCTCCCCGTATGGATTCCATTCAATATGATGAATCAAGTTGGAGAAGATGGATGGAAAAACCTGGACAGGGTTTACTCTGGCCAAACAATGATCCATCCTTCACACACACACACACACACACACACACACACACACACAAATGCACATACACAAACAGACACACACACACCAAGCATGCACACATGCTCGCACACAGACACACATATAGGTACACGCACATACATACACACACGATCTTTGATTTCGAAAACACACACAATCACAATCAAGAGATACACGTTCCATACAAACACTATCAAAAACATACAGAATAGTATTCTCATAGGATCAGGTCAGGTCACACATTTCAGCGCACAACACACCCACACACACCAACTCCTTTATGTGATAAAGTGTTCTTGTCTCTCTGTAAACACAGAGTATTGCCTAAGAAAGGTCAGGGGTCACAGTGACAGGTCCTGGCCAATAGGAAGGGACGGAATGTGGAAGGGTTATCAGTACTAGCCAATAGGACGAGGCAGAGAGGTTATCAGTACTAGCACACACAGAGGCAGTTCAACCAGAGGTGAACTCCTGTGTGCCCTACTATCTGTGTGTTAATCAGTGTAGACTAGCACACCTCTACCAGCTACTGTGTGAATCACCCACCACTACCTCTGATAACAACAATGAGAAAGGGGCCATGATAGTTCTCTGATGAACTGACTAAATCCCATGCCATTCTCTCAGAAATTTAGGGGGAAATAATGAACTCATTATTATCATTATTATTTAGCCTCAGACATGACAGGACAGGAACACTCAGCGGATGACATTGTATTGTTCTTCCTCTCTTTCTCTCTCTGCTAATGAACTGAGTGACTATGAATTCACTGACTGACTGATGCTATTCTCACAGATACGTTGAGGCAAAACAACACGTTTGCATATTGTCTCATTATAGCTTAATGTCTCACACGATAAAACATCTCAACAAGATCACAAGACGGTTCTAATTGACTGTACAGTATGTGATTCAATAAAAATAAATGTTTTTAAAAAAGATCTCATGGGGGGAACGCGAAATCTCCATTCACAAATTCTAAACTCTCTACTCTTTCACCAAGCTGGCAGCCATAAACGCTCATCATCTTTATGGCCTATCAATTAAAACCTCATAAACACCGTTATGGATTTGGGGAGGGGGTAGTCTGCGGCTGCAGCAGTGCGTGTAAAGCCGTTTCCATCTTCTCTCCTCTGTACGGAGCAGCCTCTTCTGCCTCCTCTGGTTAATGGAGTGTTTTATGGGCCTAATTCATTTACTGCAACACTTTTACATCTGCAGCAATACACATTACACACAGCAGCACACCAGGAAATACTAACACTCACAGAACCAATAGAGCTTGACTCAGACTATATCTATATCTATATCTGGACTGTTTGCAGTTCAGTTGATAAAGCAAGCGCATGCCGAGTGAAAAGAGATTTGAATGTCTTTTCCAGTGGAAAACTGGGTTGAAGCAAAGTGTGTTGTTTATCAGTGCTCATGCATGACAGAGGCCCACACTAAGCTCAATACCACTGACTGAGAAAGACAGTCCACCAGACCTGGGTTCAAACTGTATTGGTTTTCTTTCTAATACTTCAGCTTGACTGGATTGAGGTTTGCCTGGCGCAATAGAGACAATGGAATATTGCCAACAGTGAAAGCCCTTCTATCTGACACCTCAGGCCAGGTTGACTCAAACACATTCAAAGTATTAGGAAGAAAAAAAAATGTTTTGAACCCATGCCTGACTGAGACAGTTGACACAGTCTGCAGACAGACAGATGGACATGTTGTTCATTCCACAGACAGCCTGCCAAGTGACTTTCCCTTCCTGGGTGAGGGTACCAAAAGTAACAGCCAAGTCCATAGACATGAATAAGCTTTAGTAAACCTGATAACTCAATGACCTCAACACACAGACACCCAATCTACTCAACACAATAACTATTCTACACACAGACACCCACACTACTCAACACAATAAGTATTCTACACACAGACACCCACACTACTCAACACAATAACTATGCTACACACAGACATCCACACTACTACACATCATAACTATTCTACAGCAGAAGAAAGTGACAGTAAACAACTTTCAGTTTTTCATGAAATGATTATTCTAAATTGAATAGTGATAGAACGCTGCAGCCTTCCTGCCAGCTACTGTAACATCTCACCCTAATAGAGAAAATAAACTAACAGAACATTTCATCCTAAAATCTACACAACAACAAAAAGCACAGTTGACAGGCTTTGACCAGATGAAAATACACCATTCCGCTACACTATAAATGACCTCACCAAATAAATAGACTTTTCCTTTTTACAATCCTGTCAAAACTTACCTTCAACAAACACCTCATCCACTACACTTAAGTCATTTATGCAAATGAACCAAAAAACGTTTATTTTTAACCTAAAAATATATACAGCACCAGTCAAAAGATTGGACACACCTACTCATTCTAGGGTTTTTCTTTATTTGTGCTATTTTCTACATTGTAGAATAATAGTGAAGACATCAAAACTATGAAATAACACATATGGAATCATATAGTAACCAAAAAAAGTGTTCAACAAATCAAAATATATTTCACATTTGAGATTCTTCAAAGTAGCCACCCTTCCCAATGCTGGAATGCATTTCAATGAACAGGTGTGCCTTATTAAAAGTTAATTTGTGGGATTTCTTTCCTTCTTAATGCGTTTGAGCCAATCAGTTGTGTTGTGACAAGATAGGGTTGGTATACAGAAGATAGCCCTATTTGGTAAAAGATCAAGTCCATATTATGGCAAGAACAGCTCAAATAAGCAAAGAGAAACAACAGTCCATCATTACTTTAAAACATTTCAAGAACTTTGAAAGTTTCTTCAAGTGCAGTCGCAAAACCATCAAGCTCTATGATGAAACTGGCTCTCATGAGGACAGTCACAGGAAAGGAGTACCGCTGTTGCAGAGGATAAGTTCATTAGAGTTACCAGCCTCAGAAATTGCAGCCCAAATAAATGCTTCACAGAGTTCAAGTAACAGCCACATCTCAACATCAACTTTTCAGAGGAGACTGTGTGAATCAGGCCTTCATGGTCGAATTGCTGCAACGAAACCACTACTAAAGGACACCAATAAGAAGAAGAGACGTGCTTGGGCCAAGAAACACGACCAATGGACATTAGAGCGGTGGAAATCTGTCCTTTGGTCTGATTAGTCCAAATGTGAGATTTCTGGTTCCAACCGCCGTGTCTTTGTGAGACGCTGAGTAGGTGAACGGATGATCTCCGCATGTGTGGTTCCCACCGTGAAGCATGGAGGAGGTGTGATGGTGTGGGGGTGCTTTGCTGGTGACACTGTCTGTGATTTATTTAGAATTCAAGGCACACTTAACCAGCATGGCTACCACAGCATTCTTCAGCGATACGCCATCCCATCTGGTTTGCACTTAGTGGGACTATCATTTGTTTTTCAACAGGACAATGACCCAACACACCTCCAGGCTGTGTAAGGGCTATTTGACCAAGAAGGAGAGTGATGGAGTGCTGCATCAGATGACCTGGCCTCCACAATCACCTGACCTCAACCCAATTGAGATGGTTTGGGATGAGTTGGACCGCAGAGTGAAGGAAAAGCAGCCAACAAGTGCTCAGCATGTGGGAACTTCTTCAAGACTGTTGGAAAAGCATTCCAGGTGAAGCTGGTTGAGAGAATGCCAAGAGTGTGCAAAGCTGTCATCAAGGCAAAGGGTGGCTACTTTGAAGAATCTCAAATATCAAATGTATTTTGATTTGTTTAACACTTTTTTGGTTACTACATGATTCCATATGTGTTATTTCATAGTTTTGATGTCTTCACTATTATTCTACAATGTAGAAAATAGTTTTTAAAAATAAAGAAAAACCCTGGCATGAGTAAGTGTGTCCAAGCTTTTGACTGTTTTTTAAAATTTCTTATTAACTTCTCGTTAATTGCTTTGCAGTGATGGCTTGTGTAAACATCGGGTGCCAATACTCATTATCTTATCAGAGAGGGAAACGACAGCTAAGCAGAACTACAAAGAAATGTGTGTGTATGTTTGTGTGTGTGTGTGTGTGTGTGTGTGTGTGTGTGTGTGTGTGTGTGTGTGTGTGTGTGTGTGTGTGTGTGTGTGTGTGTGTGTGTGGTGCTGTGTAAAAATCTGAACAGGCTCAGGCCTGGCCGGACACTCCCAGAGCCAGGAATCACATCAGACCAAACAAATCAAGGACAGATGTGACTGCTGATCTCTCTCCACTGAAGAAATACCAGACACATTAGAGCTACAGCACCATTCTTTCCACTGAAAGAGTCCACGCCTTTGATAAGGATGTACCACAGACTTATTGGTGATGTACAGACAAAGCAAAAGGGAAGGATATAGGCACAGTGGGACTAGCACACAGATTATGAGCCACTGATGTAGTGTTAGTCCTGTGTGTCATCCGCCAAGGACCACATAAGAAATAAGGGTTGTACAATGCTTTCATGTGTTGTCCTCTGGGGTTTTACAGAGGTACCTACGTGAGGACGTAGTTGACACTGACGATACAGTGGGGTCTGGAGGAACGGCTGTTGTGTACGATGGTGGCATAGCTCTGGACCCAGACCCAGCCACCCTGCTTAGCCAGGAACCTATAGTACTTAGTGGTCACTTGGCCTTTTACCAGCACTGGGGAGAGAGAGAGAGAGAGAGAGAGAGAGAGAGAGAGAGAGAGAGAGAGAGAGAGAGAGAGAGAGTTGAAAGGGAAACTGAAATTCTTGTTCATATCATTGTTCCAAAAATAATTAATCATTAATTAGTGGTCATGTATAACATAATTGGATGATATGATTGTAGTGCAACATGGATGTCGTTCTAAGTAGAACAGGTTATTGCAATTACTCTGTCATACACAAAATATATTAGAACTGATAAGACATAATTAAAAAATATCATATTTTTTTGGTCAGATAATAATTTAGCCTCTGGTGATGTGAAACCATAATATCAATCAGATGGTTCAACAAAAAATGCACATTGTTTCAGGTGATGTAAAGCAATTATTAAAGTACAATTACAGTGCATTCAGAAAGTATTCAGACCTGTTGACTTTTTTCACATTTTGTTATGTTACAGCCTTATTCTAAAATGGATTAAATAAAATAAAAATCCTCAGAAATCTACACACAATACCCCATAATGACAAAGCGAAAACAGGTTTAGAATTTTTGAGAATATAAGGTCCCACAGTTGACAGTGCATGTCAGAGCAAAAACCAAGCCATGAGGTTAAAATAATTGTCCGTAGAGGTCCAAGACAGGATTGTGTCGAGGCACAGATCCGGGAAAGTGTACCAAAACATTTCTGCAGCATTGAAGGTCCCCAAGAACACAGTGGCCTCCCTCATTCTTAAATGGAAGAAGTTTGGAACCACCAAGGCTCTTTCTAGAGATGGCCGCCTGGCCAAACTGAGCAATCGGGGGAGAAGGGCCTTGGTCAGGGAGGTGACCAAGAACCCGATGGTCACTCTGAGAGAGCTCCAGAGTTCCTCTGTGGAGATGGGAGATCCTTCCAGAAGGACAACCATCTCTGCAGCACTCCACAAATCAGGCCTTTATTGTAGAGTGGCCAGACGGAAGCCACTCCTCTGTAAAAGGCACATGACAGCCCGCTTGGAGTTTCCCAAAAGGCACCTAAAGACCCTCAGACCATGAGAAACAAGATTCTCTGGTCTGATGAAACCAAGATTGAACTCTTTGGCCTGAATGCCAAGCGTCACTTCTGGAGGAAACATGGCACCATCCCTAAGGTGAAGCATGGTGGTGGCAGCATCATGCTGTGGGGATGTTTTTCAGCGGCAGGGACTGGGAGACTAGTCAGGATCTGCTCTAGAGCGCACAGGACCTCAGACTGGGGTGAAGGTTTACCTTCCAACAGGACAATGACCCTAAGCACTCAGCCAAGACTATGCAGGAGTGGCTTTGTGACAAGTCTCTGAATGTCCTTGAGTGGCCCAGGTAGAGCCCAGACTTGAACCCGATCGAACATCTCTGGAGAGACCTGAAAATAACTGTGCAGCGACGCTCCCCATCCAACCTGACATAGCTTGAGAGGATCTACAGAGAAGAATGGGAGAAACTCCCCAAATACAGGTGTGCCAAGCTTGTAGCGTCATACCCAACATGACTCAAGGCTGCAATCACTGCCAAAGGTGTTTCAACAAAGTACTGAGTAAAGGGTCTGAATACTGTGATATTTTATTTTTTTATTTTTAATACATTTGCAAAAATGTATAAAAACCTGTTTTTGCTTTGTCATTATGGGGTATTGTGTGTAGTTTGATGAGGGGAAAAAAACAATGTAATCAATTTTAGAATAAGGCTGTAACGTAACAAAATGAATACTTTCCGAATGCACTGGAAGTGCATTAGATATCTGTGTAAAATTCAGTACAGACAGTGGTGTTAGTTATGACTTTTGTTAATATTACTATTGCCACTACACTGTTAATATATCACAGATAGAAAATTCTAGTGCTGAGGACTTGTAGATAGTAACTGTAGGAGGGCAAAACAAACCTAACTCACACAAGTGGTGTGCACATCTGAGGTGGAAGGAGTCACAGCTATGGACATGGTGATAGAGGGTCTTCTCTATAAGATCCTGGGGCTCATAGCCTGTCAGCTCAGCTACCCTGGGACATACACAATATTAAATACACACACTCAGAATTACAGATACATATGCATACAGAATGTACCCTATTTTCCGCGTCTTCCAAATTATTTCAGATGTGTATGACTACTCAAGCATCTGTGTAGTGTTTATGAAGACGTTATGAATGCTCTACAAAGCCTTTATAAGTTGTTTCAAGTGGAACCTTAAGGATTTGGGACCACTAAGCATCTCCAGTGTGTGAGTGGCGTTTAGTACTGTATTTACCTGGAGTCGAGGAAGATGAGCTTCATATCCAGGCTGGCTCTGAACATGAACATGTTGCTGTGTAGTTTGATTTCAGTGACAGCGCTAGGGGGTAGAGAGTGGCCCACTGCCACCAAGCCCACGTTCTGGTAGCAGCCATCAAATGGAGACATGTCCAGGCTGTACTGACGGATCTTTAGGTACCCGCTGCAGTGGATCACCTGACAGAATTGTTCACACAAATATGTATGTAGGCCTACAATATATAAGAATACACATATGGAAATATGCATTCAACCAGTTTAGAGGTACTGGAAGAGATTTGTATTATTATGGACTGCATGGGAATGGAGAGTTTCTAGCAGAGCTAAAACTACAGTTTGATGGATTTATCAGAAACCAACAGCAGTTTGGCAGAAAAGTTGAAAATTTATGTTTCAATTATAACGACCATGTTCCCAACTATCAACAATTCAGTCACACCATCAATACGAACTGGAATGACTGAATATATAATCAAACAACTTCGACATAGAGAAACATAGCAGCAACACAGGCATACCTTGTATCCACCACATGTCAGACCAGCATTTCTTTTCGCGAGGACGCATTTCATTCTTAAGAAGAACGAACGTTCCATTTCATATTCTTCAAAGACAGACAGAGAAAACGCAATCAAAGACGATCATATAATGTAAATACCATGACACATGATTCAGTGCTCAGTCAGGCGCCATAGCATACACAGGCTACCATACCTTGGACAAAGTGCGAGTGGCATGGCTGGTGAGCTGTTAGCACCGCGGTCATTTCGTCGTGGTCAGCGGGGTGGATGTACTCGTAAATACTATTTCCCGTCAGCTCTACCTGTTAAAATACACGTTTAGTCATTTGTATTTGTATTTATTAGGGATCCCCATTAGCTGCTGCTAATCCAAACATATTAAAGCACTTGCATTACATATAAAACAAAATATAAAACAGTACATCATATGACATTATTACACCACTACCTATCTACAATACAAAATGTTTAATACCACCATACAACAATATCACAATGTGTGTGTATGCTTGTGTCATTGCTTTCAAGGAACGTGAAACATAGGACTATAGGCTATGTCTACTGTAGCACAAAGCACAAGGATCGATTTAAATCGAATGCAAAATAAAGGAATCAATTTAATCGAAATAAAGACGCATTGTGTAGCAGCCTACCTGTGATAGGCCCAAATGGACCGATGCTGTTTCAGATATGTACATTATTTTCCCGTCAGGAGCAACCACAAAAATGAACCCGTCCAACGTCTGAAAAATACATTTAATTTATATATTAATTAGGTCCTATGTAGACAAAATGTGCGTAGACCTTGGTCTAGCTAGGCCTACATATTCATGCTACTATACAGGTTATTAGATCATTTAATCTATCATATTAATATTCAATCAATCTGTTGTCAATACAAAATAAGGAAAACTCAAATTAATATCGGAGACGCGTCCATGACAGCATCTTAGTATAGTGGTGTGTATTTTATTTTATCGGTTGACTGTATCAAAAAGGTTGCTACCAATTAGTATAATAATAACAACAACAATACAATTGACTTCAATGTACCCAAATTAATTAGCTTGAAATTATGAATTATCTTGAAATTATCAATAGAAACACACTAATAACGCCTGCATACTTATTAATATCATTATCATCATTATTATAGTCTAGCACTTCCACTATACTATAACATGGTACTTTTGCTGTGTTGCATTTAGTGTTGTTACGATCATGTAGGAACCCCTGTTAACTAGAGACTCATGCAGGAGAGAAGAGAGGCGCAGCGCGTGACTATGAATGCGTTGAAGTTATTTCCAGATTTATATCCACAAGAATGAGAGCAGCAGGAGGGTGGCGGCGGGAGGACGAAAATCACTCTCCCTTTAAAATATGGATAACGGGGTGACAACTGCTGCTGTCACGTGGGATAATGATAATGATAATAATAATAATACAATAATAATAAGTCATGTGTACAGAATTTACAATAATAAAAACACGTTTACCATTCGACATTTTTTTACATTTCAATTATATTCCAAAGATAAAAACGGCGTTCATAATTCAAATGAGTCTGCACCTGTAGGATATGTGATCCCACCTGTAAAAGATGTGATCCCATCTCTCTCCCGACATTATCCAGAGATCTGGTCCGACTCACGTGGCCCCAGGACTCTCCCAGACCTGCAACACACATGGGAAAATAAGTGAACATCATCATCATCATCATCATCATCATCATCATCATAATAACCATACATCATAATAATCATCTTACATAGGCTTAATATTCTTATTGAGTGGATGCCTTTGAGATGAATTATATATTTTTCGACGTTAATGTGTAAGTCTAATAATATGTCAATCAGCGTTAAAATCAATGATAGCCCTATCATAATAATATTCACACTTGAAATAAATATAATGTTTAGGCCTATATAAAAACGTAATATTATTCGTTCAGTTGAGTACACCTGATTTCACAGCGAACGAACATATTTTCGCAATGAATGGACTGTAAACAGATTGGCAAGACATTGGACATGTAAATCTCCTCCACCGCACACCAGAAGCAACCAACAAAACTCGATAAAGCAAATAAGAGTTGCTGTCCCTGGTAATCCACCGCGCAATCCCGAATGAAATGCAAATTCCGCACGAAAACAAACACGCGCCATGCAAAGATCACGACAAAAAAACGTTTCGCATTTTAATATTAACCAAAAATACGCTTCACGTTTACACAACTGAAACAACCAAATTACTCCTTAACCACAACTCAAAAACGCAGCCTCTTCACTACAGGAGCTGGACCATGCAGCGTCATATGGAAAAACATATATTATGCAGTAGATAATGATTTAATCTAAATCTCCTAACCTTTAGCATGTCATATCATTCTAATAAATGAATGACCATCACCGATAGGCCTAGGCCTACTGGTGATAATGTGGAAGCTTGCTGGGGGGAAAAAAACTTGAATCATGCTAGGACCGTTTTTTGTGTGTCAATACGTCAGGTTTTAAGCTAATTACAATTAAGCAGGGCCATAGGTGGGTTTCCACTAGGTACCAAAGCCAAAGTAAAAACTGGCTATATCGTAAAAATTTATGAAAAAATAAATTAGCTTTTTTGGTCTTAATTTATGGTTAGGGTTAGGCCTAAATTTAGCATTGTGGTTAAGATTAGGGTTAGGTTTAAAATCACATTTTTAAAGAAAATAAATTGTACAAATAGGCTGTGGTAACTAGTGATGACCCCATAGGTGGGACTGTCTGTTCCTCTGAGCGCCGTGGTAAGCTGTGTGGGAGCTCGAGCTGGGGCCTTTAGGTTCTCGCACTTGACCTACCGCAGGGAATTAAGCTCTCTTCGACATCAACGCGCGCTTAAGATAATCACTAAATTGGGCATTACATTCAGCAATAGGATCTAAAGATACTCCCGCGACATGAAGTGGTCCAAACTAAACAAAAGTAGGCCTACATTTCAAACAAAAGAGGTGTTAGTGAAAACTCAAAGATTAGTCTGGAGAGCCCTGTCCTGAAAGAGTGTTCAATTGCTCGCATGCCGGGTTAGAAAATTGTATTCGTCTCCTATAAAATTGCAGTTGGAAAAGCTCCCAGTTTCTCTGAGCTCAACTTGTTATTTTGCTCACGTGCGCGTCCACAACAGATTTAGATTATTATTTACATGGGCCTAAGCTCTTAGAAGAAGCATAACATGTTTTGTAGGCCTACACACAAATATATCGTGTCCCATTAATTGTGCAGGTTTCAACAAGGTAAAGGAATATAAAAAGCATTAAAAGCCTTCCAAGAAATGGGCTAGGCCTAATAATGTCCTATTTTGTAATTATGATTTTAATATTGCCTTTTTGTGTCAGCAACGCCTGACAAGCCAGTCACATGACTTGCTGTTATGGTTATTTATTGTCAAACCATTGTGTTGAACCAAATAAAATGTGAGGTGGCCCAAATACGTATTTTATGTCTGTTTGTGTTTCCGACAGCCGCGGGAAGACTTCAACACGTCTCTCCCGCTCTCTTTCTGATATGACTTGTAATTCAACTCCGCCGGACAACATGGGGTGGACAAAGGTTATTGACCGCTCGCTGTCAATAACGGCCATAAAACAATCTCACCTCCATACATTTTCATATCAACTTTTACTGGCGAATACTCGGAACATTTTCTTTGCAATAAACGCTGTCACATTCCCGGGCCTGTTTCGACACTGTGTTTTGTGTTCCAATGCGATTTGCTTTGCCCTCCTCGCCCCAGTGTGTGTGTGTGTGTGTGTGTGTGTGTGTGTGTGTGTGTGTGTGTGCATGTGTTTGGACAGAACTTTAAAACAGCAGAGGCTATTTAATGAGGAAAGCACATGGCTCGCAATACGGATCGTAAAACGCATCAGTGACAAGACCCTCCTAAACTGAGTATACAGAAGACTCCCCCATACAGCCAATATCCCCTCCTCCCTGTGAGACTGTAGCTTCAATTATTCATCAGTCTATTTTACCATATGCTAGTGTTCGGAAACGTCCGCGTACTTTGGTTCCTTATCAAGTGTGGAAACGGTGAGCTGTAGCCTAATAAAAACGAATTAAGGCTAGGCGTGTCATAATTTCCCCATCATTCCATTCACCCAGACAAACGGTGACTGAAATGAGCTTCTGGTGTACATAGGCTACTAACAGTAGAGACTATTTCTGGTTTACATTTTTTCTACTCTCCTCTTTTATCAATATTAAAGAGTAGGCAGGCCTATCTATAACGAGCTTCAGTTGATAGCCTATAGCCTACACTATAACGGAAAACTGATATTGTTGGTATTATCGACAGTAAAAATAATAATTTCAAAACGTATCTTTGGAGCGCCAAAAACCTTTTGACCACTAGTGGGTGCATGGTAGGCCTATTGTTGTTTCTGGCTCATTAACACATTTTGAGGCGTGCCTTGTTGCAGCCGTGAGTAAGAATGCTGTAGCAATTTAACTTCTATGTGGTTATCATGGCTCATCAATTAAAAAAATATAGGGGACAGATTGGAGTGGCCAGATCTTTGAGATTTTCACTAGATGTAATCGAAAGTAGGGTCCTTTGGAGAAAGTATTGTTGACATATATTTTACATTTGTATCTTAAAGCATTATTAAGAAATAATTAATTTAAGTTGGAATATTTATGACATTTTGGCCTTACCCAGTCCTTTAAGACTCCATAATGTTTCATCTATAGGTGCTACAAAGCAAAGATTGGTATCATATGAAGCTTTAAATCTTGCTTTGTGAAATTAGCAGTATTTGTAATAAAACATAACTTACATAAATGTAATAATTTTGAAAAATATAAACATGCACATTGAAAATATAGGCTACCATTTTGTATTTGCTGAACATAATATAGTCTACAGGCTATCAAAGTTCCAGAGTGGGATCTCTGCTACTTTTAGAGTAATTATCCAATTTGTAAGCATTACCAAAAGAGTGAATGTGAAATTGGATTCAAAATGGTAGCCCTCTGCTGATGATTTGCAGGATGTGCAATGATGCAAGTAAAAGGAGGGCTGTGATTGGATACATTGCCTACTATGTCAATTTCTCTGTATAAAATGGGCCATAACTTTAAAACTAGCAGAGATCCCACTCTGGAACTTTGATATGCCTGTAGAGTAGGTATACCTATATTATGTTAAAACATAGGCCTATATTGAAAAAATCGCCAAATCACTTTTTTCAATAGTCATAGGTTAATGTAAGAAAATTGTTATTGAAATCAAAATACTACTAATATCACAGAGCAAGTGGTAAAGCTTCATATGACACCAATTTGTGATTTGTAGCACCTACAGATAAAACATTATAGAGTCTTAAAGGAGGCCTGGGGAAGGCGAAAACGTAACAAATATTCGAAATTCAAGTCTTTATTTCTCGATTATGCATTAAGATACAAATGTCAAATATATGTAAACAATTCTTCCTCCAAAGGACCCTTCTATGGATTACATTTCGTGAAAATCACCAATATAAATTTGTGAAGAATCACCCAATATGAAGTAGGTGTATAGTGTTGGCCAGATATGTGCCACTTGAACAACTCAGTAAAACACTGCTGAAGATAAAATAAATTACAGACGAGATATGATACTTGTCACAACAAGGTCATAACAACCAAACACTTGTGCTTATGGAATTTGTAAATTAGACTTTAGATGAAATATGTTCAGTAGGCCTATTACGTGCAGTGTTCCACTTCTTATACTGACTGCATGAACATTATTGATAGGCTAATATCTACGGGTACGCCCAAGTCGTCTGTGCATGCGATGAATCATTGATCACCTGCAACGTCATACATAGGTTAGGCCTACAGGCCTAAAAACAACATTCGACACATAGGGGGAATCGATCCTAAGCTAAATCCACAATCCATATACTCTCGTGCGTTTTTTTGTGTGTGTTTCTTTACAGCCTGAGCTTGAGAAGTAGCTTCTCCTCTTTGCCTCAGTGTTACAAGGGCACCCATATGTTCGTAGGGTTCAGACAGCTAGTCGCACGGACGACGGTAATTGGCGCGACTCTGTAGCGGTCACGCAGAACAGGGGCCCATTGAGACCGCGGGGAGAAGGAGGCAAATGACGGCTAATCGTCTTCCAGGGACATCATGCTCGCCTGACTCTGAAAGGGGACTACACGTGTATAAATCTAAAAAGACACACAGTGTATTCTTCACAGACAAAGAGGTGTGCACAATGGTCAGTTATATATTTATGCACGCACCTACTTATTTCACCGGCCATCGTGTGCATAAAGTTGCCATCTTTAGGCTACTTGGAAAAACATTATGGTAGATTCTGATAGAATAAATTCCAATGAAAAACAACATTTTCTAGTCCTAGTTAATAATATTGCCACAATTTCATGGACATAATTTAAGAGCCTCAATGCGAAAAGGCCTACAAAAGTTATCTTGAGTCCATATGGCATTTTTACTACATCTCTGACTGCCGATATTTGAATATATTTAACCAACTAAAATGCAGAACTATTCCATATATCAGTATGGGAAACAACATAGATAAATAATAGTATTCCCTTCACATGCAACAGTGCCGAGATTATTTAATGGAATTGAATTGGACCTAACGAGTAATGTTATGCAACATATAGCTTAAATTAGATGCATGTAGTTCTACATCTCTCCCATAACGTAAACACAATAATGACTGTAGTCTAATTGATTCCCCAATGATTCGTGTAAATGAGGAGAAGTGGCAGCACAGGTGTTTAGCAGAATGAGAGCGGAATTAAAACATTAATAACATGGTTCATCATTATAATACATTATTATAATATAACACATTACACATGTGTATCAATTAAATGACCAGGCATTAAAGTTATTTGATAATATGTGGCAACATTTGGAATTATGATTTGAATTATTAGTATTTCAGAAGAACATGAATATCTAGCATCAAAATAAAAACACAAAGTATAACTTGTAACACAAATACAATATTAAACACACCAATAACACTTATGATAACATCAATATAAACGTTGGTTGTTATAATAGCCTAATAATAATAATAATAATAAAAAAACATAACTTTTTATATAATAATATAATAATCTTACCTTCAGGAAAAACTATTCTCATTTTCAAGTAACTTGTTGTGAGTCGAATAATTGAAGCTTTATCAAGCTGAGACGTGATGGCAGAAGGCAAAGGCAATAGTTTGGCCAGCTCATAGAATTCACTATTTTCCTTTTCCCGTCGAGTCCGGGCAGCATTTTTCGATTTTTCTTTCATTTTCAAATAATTATATTATATCGAACTTGGTGTGAATTCACCCAACAATAAAAGTCAGTCAATATACAGTTCTCAATTCTAGATCATTTTACTACTTTGCCACCCATGCATTGTGTTTTACGCGCTGGCTCTTCAAATGCACGAACTGTATTTCTCGGGCGCGGATACCTTGAGTGGTGCGTCAAGATAACGCGGTAGTTGCTCGGTTCTCCTTCCAGACTAAATCCAGAAATAAAAGATTAACATTCCCATGTTACTTCCAGGATAGATTAGGCTGGCGACGAAGGATCTGAGTATCCTGTATATTATGAGGAGTGATCAGCCATAGCTCCAGATTCACTGTACATGACATCCATTTGGGCCCAACATCTCTGTGAGGAGTTCAGGTCCTTCACACCGTTGCCGAAGACATCATGTCCCTTTGAAAAAACAAACAATATGCGCGTATACATTAACACTTTGAACCTAATATTGTTCAAGTAGAAATAGGCCTACTGATGTAAAATGGTAATTTGCACACGTTCAATTGACCAGATAGGCCTATGTAAAATGTGAACATCACACTTGTGGTGACCATTGATTGCAATGCGCATTACGCACCAATTAGGTTGGCTTACTAAACTTTAGTAATTAGACTAGAGACAGAGGACCAATACCCACAATCTCATTTTAGTAGTCTATAATGATTGAATCTTCGTTTCAAGGCAGTGTCAGATACAGTATGGAAACATGCTATATTATCAACCTACCTCGGAGCGCGGATACAACCAACCCCAACTTTATTTTTCCAGAAGTCTGCAGCAATGTTACCTCTTCTCACTTCTAATGTTCTCATGTCCTAGTTTCCCCGAACATCCTCAGCAGAACTTAATCTACGACAGCAGAGACACACTAGACTTCCCTCACCTCTGCTACCTCTGCTTTAGGGATGGGAGTGTATCAAAAATAGTTTACAAACCCTCCTGTTTTTAACTCGATCTCCCGATTTCTCCTGTAGAATCTGAGAACGCCCCACCTCCGCGTTTCTACCAGCCAACCTGTCCCTCATTGGGCAATAAGTAGCCTGGTTCATTTCCCTATTGGGCATTATTATTATAAACGTGTCGGTGCTTGATGTGAATCCGGGATTTGCTCGTATATATTCTCACCTCTAGCCTGGTTGAAATCATCCTGGGGACATTATAGAGGGCCATACGGCTAATGTTATTCGTTTATTAAGTAGGCTTATACGTTGATAGATACCATTTTTTATAGCGATACTTTGTTTTAGAGACTTGTTTTAATGCTGGGTGAACCAAGTTTAGCCTATAGGGCTAGTCGTTTAACGTTATCGTCTGATTCTCCAGATTAAAAATAAAGCTTTCATATTTGATAAGCCTAATAAGGACATTTAGGCTACGTTTAGGGCTATGGAGGAATATAATAGTTAGCTAATAACCGTGTTGTTTATAATTTTTGGCTATGGTAAAATATCAAAATGTCAAGTGCTTAAAAAATAGTAGGTATGCAAAATGTTTTTCAAATGTATTAACTCGGGGATAGCAGGTTAGATGACCATAACATAACCTGAGGTATGTTGATAGACCAGTGCCACAATGCATTTAGTACGCGGATCTTATTCAATTGCCTGATGCAGTTGACAGATATGGGAAAGCTATAGAGGTCTAGGTCTATAGGCTACATTTTACGCAATACAGATGAATAACGTACGTTAGTGACATTTAATTAAATTGCAAATGTTGCAATATTGAAGTGAATCTTTATTGAAAATACGAGGAATATATGAAAAGATAGGCCTATAATATTCTGAGGCCTAGTTTATATGTCGACGGGACACTTTTTACGCCACTTCGATACATAGTGATTTTCGTAGCAGGTTAGGATAGTATTTTCGCTAACTCTAACCTCAGTCTCCTTACCTGCAACGAAAAAGTCACTTCAGTATCGAAGTGGCGTGAAAAGAGTGTTTCCCATAAGTCGACCTTCCCGTTTTATTTCCTATAAAACAGACAATTGCACAAAATAAAATCGCTTATGTCTAACGGCAAAATATATAATTATAGGCCCAGCAGTTAATATACGAAATAATAATTAGTGAATGCATTGTAAAACAGGTTTAAACAACTATGCCTATGCCAAATCAATTTGGAACTTAATAGGCCCTGTTGTTTTCTCTGATGTGGACACCATATTGGGATCCGTCAACGGAAAGACAAGTGTGCCCTTGCCAATGCACTCTCACCCCCCACCCCCATACACACTCTTCTTTCTCCAATCATGTGTTGTGTTCGTATTTCCTTCATTTTCGACACGGACGCCCAGATGATAGGATATCTCCTGCCGTGCGCGAGGAAGATAAAATAAGCCAGGATGCGGTGCATGCACGGAATAGTTGACGCCAGTTTAACCTTTTCGTAAAACCCCAATTTACTACTAATTAGACTGCAAATATCTGTGGAAAAGAGAACAATATAAAAGACTCGAGCTTATTAAGTCCCCAGGATGGACTCAAAATGATGCCATATAGTAAAACATCTACCTAGGCTACCTCCACTGGGTAGGCCTAATTAGCTTAAAATGACAAAATTCACAGCAACATGTCCTCTGTCAGTGACTGTCTTAATCGACAGTAATGTGGCATGCCTCAAGTTAGACAATCTAACTAGGTTTCGTCTAAATGGCGACACACAGAGATACATTCACATTTCACTGTGAAAATAACAGAACAGTTCATCCTTAAGAGTCTAAACTGGGGTTCTACTAAGATAACATATGGAATTGTTTTAAGATGGTCATACCAAGGATAATTTAGCTTTGATTTGGAATTTTAGGACCCCTTTAGGTAGGCCTATACAAAAAGTAATTAATTACTTGATGAAACATTGGATTTGGCCTTACTGCTATTAGCTCATAGAAACGCATTGACTAACAGATTCATACATGGAAAAACAGATTGTCAAAAAGTAAATCAAAAGGATGTTTGTTTTAAAGTGTCTGTCCTATATCTGAGAAATATAAGATCAGGAAATATGTATATATATATTTTTACCCATATTTAACTAAACATTTTGGCCACTAAACTACTTTCATATATACTAACATAATTGTTTTTTACTGGTACTGGGCTACCTTCAGATGAGGCTTGTGAGGCTTGTGGGCGTCCTAGAGCAAAACAACGGACATGTATGTGTTCATGATAGCCGCACCTTTATATAGAGGGTTCATATTAGTGTGTAGCTGATAATCCAGACTTCATGTGTAACTGATAATCCAGATGAAAGTTGGCAGATCAGTGGTAAGACTTCAGATGAGTTCCATGAAGTGAAGCTTGTGGGGGTAGTAGAGAAAAACGGAGAACATATTAGTTTGTAGGCCAAACTGTTCGGATGATACAGACGTTTTTGTTAGAATAAAAAATATCAGATATAAACAGATATCTCTAGCTAGCTTAAACAGAAGGATTTTGATGGGGATTTTCCCATTATGCCAATTAGATTTCCGCAGGGGCGTTGACATCGACTCCAGGGTTTTCTAACTCGAAAATGTGGATTATCATATTAGGCACAGCTAGCCTAATATTCATGAATAACTGTTATTTTCATAATTATGTTAACAGCATGATAGTGCTGTCCTGTGATCCTAATGTGTATTTAAACGAACCTTAATGCAGTAGGCTACACTACCAAACAACATGTGCCTATAATAAACTACATGTCTAGTACTGTGGACTGCACAGCCCACTATTTAGCTATATGGCCTACTCAGACGAAAATCATCAAATTACATTGGAGTCCCTGTCACACTTTGGCTATAAAGTAACGAAATTATATTCAAAATTAATTCAGCTCAAATATGGGATACACTACACACAGACTGAAAAAAAGTAGCCTGTGCTATTTGTGGCAGAGACATAGCAACGCATTCCCTATGGTTTAATTCCAATACAATAGGCCTATTAGCCATCTGCAATTCTGGATCCAATAGTGAAGTGGTGGAAATCCGACGATCACGTGGTGAACCTGACCGCTACAGGAGAAGAAAGTGAGTCCAGCGCATGGGTGAAAGTAGAGGTCTAAATTATGCTCACCACAAACACTACCAAATACTTGAAAGTGTTTGACATGTTTATTTGACCCCTGTCTGATTGACAGATAGCTGTTCTTTAGGACCATAAGGTTTCCATGTTCAGATGAAACCATGGCAGAGGAAAATTGCCCCAGTGACAGACTGACTATATACTATAGAAAGGACATGGTGGTCAACCAGACATGCAATGTAGTTTGAGATTAAATGGTGTGCTTTTTATATGAGGTTTACCAGTAATTATTTGCATGATATGTTTTTTGGCATTGATAGTAAGTGTAATATATAACATAACAATATATAGGTCACTATCTCAAAGTTGTAAAAACCAAAAATAATTTTAAAGAAAAAACAACAACATATTTTTCAATCAAGAGAGAAGTTACATATGCTTCAATTGATTGGTCAATCCAAAAATCAGAACAAAGAAGCAGCTGGATTTTGTCTCATAAGTTCGGTTCTAAAATATAGTTGTCAGCTCACCCAAGAAAAGAAAGAAATACAGTTACAAAATACTAATCAATAAAACAATTTGAGACACCTTTCCATATTTCTCTCTATTTATTTAGGTTACATTCTTCTGTTCCCTGTACGACTGTCTATGGCAGTTTGACCAGCTTCTATAGATGATTCTTCCACAGAGAAAGAGGAGATGAAGAAGAGGGAAAGGAGGAGGCTATTCTGTGCTATACACTAAGGATTGTGGGGGAGGGCAGTGCCTGTATTTCATCCAACAGATGTGACCGTTTGGCACACCAGACTGTAGCCCCACAGCACTACAGGGAAGCATGTTTCACACACCTGCACAGAATTCCAGTTCCACCCCGCCAGCCTAAATAAACTAAACTCCTCTCCGGGAGCAGCTTTTCCCTGTTCGACACAGTGATGCCACATTTTTCCTGCCGTTAACCACCACGCTTTATGCTGCTCTCTCTTACTACTGTTAGTCTTCATCTCAACAACGTCTCAATGAAATATGTCACCCCTCCCCCACCATACCACACCACTCTCCAGTCTCTAAATGAACTGAGTAAAACAAGCCACCGTTTATCTGGTTTTATTTTCCTCACCATCCATTCAAAAGTTGGTGGATTTGGAGAGTAGGCCAATGCCTGGATATATCATTGACATAATATGACTGGGGAATGATATTATGTACTGCAACAAAATAGTTATTCATTGTATTACACAATGTTAATGTAACTTGACAGCCCTGTCTTTCATGAGTATTTCTATTGACTGACCGATCATTGTACATGGTCCCATTAGGCCACAGTTTCCCATAGCCCATGCCCCAGACTCTAACTAGTACTTAACCCTGTATCCTCCCTCCCTCCCTCCCTCCCTCAAACCCGCAGACACTAGGCCCTCCATGGAATGAGTTTGACATCCCTGCTTTAAGGCTAACCTCCAGTCACACAATCACCACCATCACATCATCCGTGTAAACGTCCCGAACATTGGTGTCTAAAGACACACATGGCCATTGTCTCCTCATTTTTTTCATTGTCATCATGTAACTCATGATGATGTCATCATGTTGACATATCACTTGAAGGACATGCCTCCCATGGCCTCAGTGACTTCACTGTTGACCTGGGCAGCGATGCAGGCAGGGGTCACGTTGAGGTGGAGGTCATACTGCTGGTCCAGACCCAGGTAACTGTCACTCATCAAGTATAGCGTGTAGATACACCTGGAGGGGGAGTAGAGGGTTACCAGGGGAAGTAAGAGTTTGTGGTGGGATAAATATCAATGAATCAAATGTTATTATAAAACCCCTTTCACACCGGCAGCTGTCCCAAAATGCCTAAACTAACCGGGCCTAGACCCCAAAGAAAATATTTGTTGAACCAATTATTTTTAACATTCTCGTACGTACTTTCCGGTCTTCTCGGGGGTGTAGAAGGCCAGGGAAACGGTGCTGCGGTGTCGGCAGTATCCAATGCGTTTGACGGCCAGTAGCTCTCTGCGCTCCACCTCTCCTAGAACCAGGAACCAGCCCTCATCCTTATTCTTAGGGAACCTGGGGGCCTGGGCCTTACTGTCCTGCTTCCTCTGGAAAACATGATGACAAATCAACTTATCAGCAGTCAATCATAACTAACGTCAATAATGTGTGTGAGCTCCTTTATACATGTGTGAGCATGAGTGTGTGTATGTACCCTCTGCTGGCCGGTGTTGATGCGCTGCAGTGAGACTTGCAGGACGTACTCCTGGTCAGCGTGGACATCCAGCCAGCTTTTGTCGTCCCTGAGCTTCCCCCCGGCCGCAGGGAGGGGGCGCTCTGTCTGCTCCCCACACCCCTCCCACCAACCCTTCACACTCAGACGCACCTCCATCACCGGCAGATGGCTGAGGAATGACCAGGCCTGGAGGAGGGGAGGGGAGAGGAGAGGAAGGAGGGCAAAGGAAGGGATGGGGGATAATAAGAGAGAAACAGAGAGGGGTGCAGAGAAATGAGAGAGGGAGAGAGAGACAAGGAAATGTGTCAGATCGGAGTGCAGAGAGAGAGAAAAGAGGAGGGAGAGAGTGTGGGGGAGAGAGAGAGTCAGACTTAAGTGAGAGCCTTGTATAAGATGGACATATCTATCTGCTAAGACTAGAGTGTTTGATGAAAGCTTGATTCATTCAAACACACATAATTCACATGGTCTTAGGTGCCTCTTAAAGCTTTGTCATGGTGACTTTAACATCTGACTCGAATGGAGAAGAAAACACAATTCCAAAAGGGGATAGAGAGCAAGCGAGATAGAGGAAGGTAGAGAGAGAGTATGGGTGATAGGTGTGTGAATGTGTGTTTTCCTCCTGAAGACCCTGTCAGTGTCAGGGACTGGGATGGGAGAATGAGAAAAGCCTCTCAGACTCACCCAACAAAAGCTATTTATGTAAGGATTACTGTCCCCCGTAGAATCAGACTGGGACACTGCCACGCATCTAGTTATTTAATTAGCCAGGCCGCAACACCATGGGGGGGCTGGGTGAAGGGGGAGCGGGGACACTGATTGGGTAAGGCCGCTGGGCTGGCAGTGGCGCCTGGACGTTCTCATTACAGCTGCAATTAGCACTTAGATTGGTGCTGTAAACCCTCTCATTGGATCGTAATAGGAGATCCTGGAGGTACCTTGGATCACCGGGACAGACTGATGCTTCTCACTGTGTGTGTGTGTGTGTGTGTGTGTGTGTGTGGGCTGACGTTGGTAGAGTGTGTGTATATGTTGTTTGGTAGTGCTCTGGTAGCGAATGTGAGAACGTTACATGAATAGAGAGATGAGGCCGACACCTTGGAAGGACAATGGAGACGGGAGGGTCCATGGTGAAGCGTATATGTACCCCTAGAAACCCTCTATTTCTATAGGAAAGAGACACTTTAACGGTGAGGTGAGGTGAAGGAATGCAGAATGTTAGAAGGTTGTTACCTGGGAGATCTGATGGGGCTGAAGCGCCTCCCCCACGATGGCAGCGAAGGTGTTCTCCCGCCCCTCGCAGGTGGCAATCAGCTCAGGGAGCCCTTCTATTGGTCCGTGGAAGCCCCTGGCTCCGCCCCTCCCTCCCTTGGAGCTCCACCTGCTGCGGGGAACAACAGGGGGCAGATCTAGTCATGTGATTTTAAATCCTAACCACACTTCCTGCTGTCTCATCGCCACTGGAACCTCAGTCCTCTCTCATCCCTCTATCCCTTTCTCCTTACCATATTTATTGAGTTTTCACAAAATGATTCTTCACTGCAGGAAGCAGCGTCTCAAATCCACATGGTGTGTATGTAAAAATAATTAAGATTGCTTTGGACACTCACTCTTGAATTTCCTCTCTCTCTGTGTGTGTGTGTGTGTGTTAGTGTGTGTGCGCGCGCAAGCAGCCCTGAGGTTAGCAGAATGTAACTGATGCTGCTTGATGACAATAATGTTTGCAGAGTTTGATAGTGTCTGTGGATTATAAAATGGTCCATGTCATAGTGTTAATTAGAGAGTCCTAGCACCATTCTCATCGTGTGTGTGTGTGTGTGTGTGTGTGTGTGTGTGTGTAATGTCGTTTACCTGAACAGGTAGAGGTGTTGCTGCTCTATGGTAGGTAGGGTCAGTATAGAGGAGTCATTGAGCCACCTGCCCTGAACGATCATCTGCACCAGGTTACAGATGCTGAGAGCAGTCACCAGCCAGCCCTCGTTGGCTGCTACGTCCAGCATGGCCTGTAGAGACGCACCCACCAACACACGTGCACAGACAGATAGACAGACATACAGGAACTACTTTAGTTGAAAAATGTGTGCATTTATATAACTATATAAAATCCCCCACTGACATCAGTGTGAGATTTACTCACACTGAGTTACATTACAATTGAGCCCATTTTGCACACTCAAATTCAGCATGTCTTTACACATTCATGCACATATGCTAAACAGCTGAAAAGTACAAATTGGCTATATTGCTTTTTGGTGTTGCTTTTTGGTGTTAATTTCAGGTTAGGGTTAGGCATTAGGGTTAGCAGTGTGGTTAAGGTTAGGGTTAGGTTTAAAATCATATTTTATGACTTTGTGGCTGTGCCAGCTAGTGACCACTCTGCAGAGCTTCATGACGAAAAATGCTAACCTGCTCCCTCCCTCCCTCGTAAGGTTAGAGTTTGCTGAGCTCCGCTGCATTCTAACAAACTCAATTAATCAGAAATTAATTCCCCGGCAATAACTATGACTAAAGAGAACCTTGAGTGCACAGGCCGAAGCCCCGGCAGAGTTAATCAAAATGCTAATGCAGTACAAATTAAAGTAGTACTGATTAACATTTCACAGAAGCTGAAGAAGCAAATGGATGATGACAGAACTACGGCTGATGTCACTGGAGTCCCGTTAGCTGGGCCATATACATTAGGCACCAAACGGAAGAAAACGGACTGAAACATCAGTCCAAAAAGAGACGCTTGATTTCATTTTCCGTTGCAAAACGTTTTGCTCTAATGAATACGATACCCTCGCCACACGAGGAGGAGAAAAGCTCTGTTAGCCTGGCACAGCAGGAAGCCAGAAAAGTAACCACATGGACGAGCAATTGACAATCACTACCAGACACACACACAGTCAGCGCTTCGTAGATCATCCCCCGCCACATACAAAGGCAGAAACAATGGCTTACAGATCCAGATCCAGATCCTACAGCCAGATATGGACCCAATCTCTCCCAGGCATGGCCAATCACCAGCAGACCTGGGATCTGGTGGCCAGGGCACTTGGTGGACAGGCCTGGTTGTTAGGGGCAATCCCTGAGAAAGCTCTTTTTAAGAGGAGCTACAACTAATCTCCACACCTCAACAGCCTCCTGAGTGACAGGGTCTACTGCCGGTCAGGATCCACATTATGTGTGTGTGTATTCTTAGAGTGTGTGTGTGTACTGGAACTATCAGCAGTAAGTGTGTGGGTGGTGGTTAGGTTAGTGGCAGACAGTGCAGTCTGTCGTGTTAAAGCCGTGCTGTCCCCGTGAGGTGGGGTTTCACCGCCAGGTTGTTCTGTGGTCAAACCTGACTGTGGTCCTCATCTCCCTCAACACTTTCATGCAAAGAAGACAGAGACCCAAAAGAGATACAGTATTTGTCTTTTAAAAAGGCATCATTTATCAAAGACGGTCAAAAAATGTCCAGATCAATTATCACACTGAAATGGAAATAGTTTGAATACAAGTTAACAATGATCATTTATATCAGGGGTGTCAAACGTCCGGCCCGCGGGCCGGATCAGGCCCGCAAACGGGTTTAATCCGGCCCGCGAGATGATTTTGTAAAGTATAAAAATGAGCTGCAATTTTTCAATAAAAGAAACTGCTGTTCCAATTGTGTCCACTGGATGGCGCAATAGCAATTGTGTTAAGCAAGCAAACTGTTTATACCGGGGCAGAGCAAATAGGTCAAGCAAGTGCAGCCAGTCCGGATGAGCTACTTTGTTTTGCCCGCGATATTTATTACGGCTTCTACTTTTAACATTATGTGCTTTGGCACCCTCATTGCCCCAATATGTCTCTGTCAAAAAAGAGAAAAGTGGACGCAGAGTGCAGAGTGTTCCAAGAAAAATTGTCATCCTTCTATTTATTCACGGAATTGAATGGGAAAGCTGTATGTTTGGTGTGTTCACAGCATGTTGCAGTGCTGAAAGAATATAACCTTCGTCGCCACTATGTGAGTCTTCATGCCGACAAATATGACAACTTTCAAGGACAGCGGAGAAGAGAGAAGGTGAATGAACTGTTGGTGGGTCTGAAGAAACAGCAGTCTGTGTTTACTCACAGCCGAGACATCAGTGACGCTGCAGTGAAAGCTAGCTACCTCATTGCTAATGAAATCGCAGTGGCTTCAAAATAATTTAGTGAGGGTGAATTTGTAAAAACATGCATGATGAAGGCAGCAGAGATTGTGTGCCGTGAAAATATCAGCCTGACAAGAAACACAGTTGCAGACAGGATTTCCGATCTTTCAGTGGATTTGGACAGCCAGTTGAAGCAAAAAGTAAAGTCATTTATTGCGTTTTCGGTTGCAATTGATGAAAGCACGGACATTACAGATGTTGCACAACTGGCCATTTTCATCCGCGGAGTTGATGACACATTGACCGTCACCGAGGAGTTCGTGGAGTTGGTGCCGATGACAGATACAACGACAGCAGCTGATATTTTCACTGCACTCGTCGGCGCGCTGGACAGGGTTGGAGTGGACTGGTCCCGCGCTGTCAGCCTGGCTACAGATGGTGCGCCCTCAATTATCGGGAAAAACGCAGGCGTTGTGACAAAGTTCAGAGAGAAAGTGCAATCTGCAAATGGAGGACGTGATTTTTGGACTTTTCACTGTATTTTGCACCAGGAGGCTTTGTGTTGCAAGTCATTAAAGATGGATAATGTCATGAATAAAACAAAGCTGCGCTCAAGGCTCACGCACAAGCACTTGAATCACATCCTGAAGTTGGCTGCCACTCAGGATGTGACGCCTGATATTGATGCGCTGGTGAAAGCTAAAAGATGCCAGGTATCAGGAGTCAAATAAACTATGCAACCCCACTTAAAGTGCTGCATGAGACACCCTGATATAGTTCTGTGATCTGTGATATACTTCTGTGAATCACTGAGGCATTGTGTGTTTGTGTGTTGTTTGTCCTCAGAATTTCAAATAACTTGGTGTTTTATGATTAATAGTGATGTTGTGCTTTTGGACACACTGTCCTCAGGCTCCAGCTTTATGTTTATATGTTTTTATGTTGATGTGCTATTGTTTTTAATTGATTTTATTTTATTTGTATATTTAACCTATTCTTGACTCTGTGGTTCTTGCACTTGTTTGGGGAACAGGATTTCATTATTTGTATCTACATTTCTGCCTGAGAAATGACACCCTGATATAGTTCTGTGATCTGTGAAACAGTTATGTGAATCACTGAGGCATTGTGTGTTTGTGTGTTCTTTTTCTTTAGAATTTTCAAATAAACTTCAGGTGTTTTATGATTAATAGTGATGTTGTGCTTGTACTATTTTGGACACACTGTCCTCAGGCTCCAGCTTTATGTTTTATGTTGATAGTATTAAAACAAAGAAAACAATCTGAAGTTGTTGTTTTTAAGTTATATATACCATGATTTTACCGGTCCAGCCCACTTGGGAATAGATTTTCCTCCATGTGGCCCCTGAGCTAAAATGAGTTTGACACCCCTGATTTATAGTATTTGAAAAGACTGTCAGGCATTCGGTTTACCAGTGCCCTCCAAGGCACCTCCATGACATGTCTATGCCCAGGGCTCTAAAGTGCAACCATTTGGTGGCACATGCTCCTGGATAATTTGTTGTGCGATCTGACATTTAATTTTGGGAGCACCAGTGCGACCAGGAAAAAAATTATCACCCAGATAATACTAGTTGTAGTGATAGGCTTCACTGTGCAGCTGTTTCCGAGTGCCCTAGAGAAAAAAGCCAGCGCAGATTCATTCAATCCAAAGCCTATTCGTTCAATCCAAAGTAAAGAATATTCAAGAACGCATGGGAATGCCCGTGTGCACTGTCCACCACTTTGTGTAGCCAGTTAGCGATGCCGAATCAGTCATTTCTAAAGGCTATCCCATAAAACTTTCCAAATTAAACATAAACTGCAAAATAGGCAAAAGTACTGAGTACTGGTGCTCTGACTGACACATGGAAATGTGCTCAGGGTCTGAATCCCAGGGCTGAGAGAGGATCCATTCTGGGATGTATGAAAGCAAAGCTGTTCTTTTTGATGGGAACAAAAGCACAAGAAAACAGAGGAAGTATTTCAGAGGTGCACTGTTCAGAAAGGGGCAGGGCGGTGGATGAACCCAGAGGGATGTAGTGTTTGGTACTGTACATAAACCTACACAGCCAGCCACTAACCTGACAGATGCGTATGGCGTTGTCCAGCACGGTCTTGGTGTCGGTGCCATAGTCGGAGCAGGGCAGCTGGGCGCGGCTGAAATGGGCCTGCAGCAGCAGGTGTGTCTTGGTGTGGGCGCTGTCGTAGCTGTGGGGGTTGACCTGCAGGGGGAGACGCTGAGCCAGCTCACTGTTCAGCTGGTCCTCGTTGTGCCTGACGGGCAGCTCCCCGTACTCCTCAGCATCCTGAAGAAGAGAGTGAGGAAGGGAAGGGGGAGAGGGAGGGAAGGAGGGAGGGAGGGAGGGAGGGAAGGAGGGAAGGAGGGAGGGAGGGAGGGAGGGGAGGGAAGGAGGGAGGGGAGTGGGGTGAGGGGAGGGAGTGGGGTGAGGGGAGGGGAGGGAGGTAGGGAGGGAGGGAGGGAGGGAAGGGGGGGAGGGAGGGAGGGGGAGGGAGGGAAGGAGGGAAGGAGGAAAGGAGGGAGGGAGGGAGGGAGGGAGGGAGGGAGGGAGGGAGGGAGGGAGGAAGGAGGGAGGGAGGGAGGGAGGGAGGGAAGGAGGGAAGGAGGGAGGGAGGGAGGGAGGGAGGGAGGGAGGAGGGAGGGAGGGAGGGAGGGAGGGAGGGAGGGAGGGAGGGAGGGAGGGAGGGAGGGAGGGAAGGGAGTGGAGGGAGGGGAGGGAAGGGAGTGGGGTGAGGGGAGGGGAGTGGGGTGAGGGGAGTGGGGTGAGGGGAGGGGAGGGAGGTAGGGAGGGAGGGAGGGAAGGAGGGGGAGAGGGAGGGAAGGAGGGAGGGGAGGGGGGGGTGGGGTGAGGGAGGGGGAGGGGAGGGGAGGGAGGGGGATATAGAGAGAAAGAGAGATAGGAGAGATGGAAGGAGAGAGATCAAAGTCAGCGAGGAGGAAGTCAGTTCCCTGCTGTGGTTCTGTGGTTAAATCCTTTGTTTCAGTCATCTCTGTTAAAACAGCTGCATCAGGATCACTGGCTCCCCTCACCCAAGAGAGCAGTTCCCCAAAAATATATTTAAGAGCAAAACCTCTCAGCGAATGAAGAAACCTTAAGTTATAACTGTCCACACCTGCTCATAAAATCCTACGAAAAGTCAGCAACTACACAGCAATTTTCCACAATGTAAAGTTTTATTTTTTAATACAATGTACAGTGGTGGTTCCCTTTCATATGGTTAGAGTGTGTGCTAAACTGTCTAAATGTCTACCCACATCTCTATTCCTCACTCCTCATAAGATATGTATAGGCTATATAAAACAATGATGCGCTATCAATCGGGCTGTGTTTAGTGCTGACGGTGTGTTCTGTGTGGAGGCTTGTTTGTGGGGTTTCAGGGGAGACAGAGATGCATGGACACGCATGGCTCTTTTTCTGTGTTTCTCTAATTCACTGCAGTACGTTACGTTTCGCTAACGTACTTCCATCAACAGAGGACCAGCGGAGACATTTATCATTGGGCCTACCCTGCTCTGGACTGTTAAGGTTCCATCCGTCACCAGAGAGATGCAGTGTTAGAAAAGAGGGGGATTGAGGAACAGAGGGAATGATGAGGGGAAAAAAGGGGAATAAAATGATTGATATGGCAGTGGTTTAGTGTCTGCATGCAGATGTGCAGGAGATAAAGACAATATATCTTTATACAGAGATCCTCATAACACACTAACTGCTAACTCCCCTACTCACTCACTCCATCCAGCAATCCATCCCTGCCTCCCTCCCTACATCCATTTTCTCCCACGGACTTTCTCTTTAGTGACATTTACAGACAGGGAGGGATGGAATTCGGGAGGGAAAGGTTGGAAAGAGCAGGAGAGAAAGAGCAACATACTTTTTTCACATACTCTGTCAGTGTGTGTGTGTGGTGAACGTAGTAGGTCACTTGTGAACTTTAAGAAGAGGAAATAGTAGAGCTTCAGGTCCTTTGTGTTCAACAGGGGGGAGGGGTCTGGCTGGGGGGGGAGTGGACAAGGGACGGTGGCGGGGAGGGATCTTGCTAGGGGGAGTGGACAAGGGACGGGGGGGTGTAGGGGCTGGCTGGGGGCATTGTAGGTGCAAAAGAGGGGAAGAACATTTCTCAATATTTTCTGCATTTTCAACACATTTCTTTCCCAACACTTCCTATCTAACCTTTGATCCTTCACCCTCCCCCTCGTCTAAATGTCTGGGTGAGACCCATCATGGGGGGGTGGAGGGGGCACGACGGGTTATCGGACACAGCTGTGATGTCGCCGGGTGACCCCCACGGAGGTGTGAAACCACTTTGTGTCCTAATGATCCCACCAATTAGCAGCAACCAATCAGCAGCCTCACTAGGAATAACAGACTAAAACTGGGAACAGAGGGAGAGGAGGAATAGGTACTCACTATTAACTGGGAAGAAGAGAGAAGAAAACCAGTGGAGGAGAACAAAGACATAGAGACCCAGGAGTGATGAGGGGAGTTAATGAGGCCCAGATAAAGAGGTGTTTATTTGACAGAACTGAGACCCTGACCTCATGGTCATCTAGCTATCCTCCTGTCCAGTAGTCTATCCCTCTCTCGCTCAATGTGAACACAATGGGAGAAGTACATGTAGAACCACAGTAGTATGGTAAACAAATAGCGTCGGCCTGCACAATGCCTGATAGACTATTAGATTCAACTACACACTCCAACATTTCAAAAACGGAATGCAAATCAATGGCTGTAGTCCCACCGCTGATGATGGAGTACAGTCTAGTTCAGTCCAGTACAGTCTAGTATAGTCCAGTCCAGTCTAGTACAGTCCAGTAGTCTAGTCCAGTCTAGTCTAGTAGTCTAGTCCAGTAGTCTAGTCCAGTACAGTCTAGTCCAGTAGTCTAGTCCAGTCTAGTCCAGTAGTCTAGTCCAGTCTAGTCCAGTAGTCTAGTCCAGTACAGTCTAGTCCAGTACAGTCTAGTCCAGTACAGTCTAGTCCAGTAGTCTAGTCCAGTAGTCTAGTCCAGTACAGTCTAGTCCAGTCCAGTACAGTCTAGTCCAGTAGTCTAGTCCAGTAGTCTAGTCCAGTCCAGTATATAGTGGAGGTGACAGATACCCTGATGAAGATAAGGCAATGTCATCATGTTCTGTGGTCATTACGAGCAGTCAGTCAGACATACCGTGAGGACAGAGAGGATGTCCTGGATGGGCAGCTCAGCCCTCAGCCTCTCCTTGAACATCCTGACTGTCTGGTGCTTCAGGTAGTAGTAGGAGGAGATACGACCGTACGTCAGGGGCTCAATTGTGCAATCATCCTGGAGGGAGGGAGACAGTAGGAGAGGAGACATGGAGGAGGAGAGGAGAGGAAACAGGGAGGAAAAGAGGAGAGGAGACAGGGAGGAAGACGGGAGGAGAAAGGACAGGAGGGAAGACATGGTCAACCGTACTGATTCATGTTAAATCTATCAACACAAACCACAATGGTTCCCTCGGTATGTACCTGTGTGCTTTATAACTTCACACTGCCTGATTACTACAGGCAAATACATTAAAATGAATACATGTGCACAGACATACAGGTCATACACACACAAACACAATTACACACACAAATGCACACACTCCCTACCTCTCCTATCTCCATACAGTAGGAACACTCCAGGTCTCGGAGACTCCTCTCCACCAGGTTGGACAGGTACTTGTTAACGGTCTCGTGGCTGATGTCATCCAGGCTGTAGTAACTGGACAACACACACAACAACCAGGTTAGACCTACTGTACATGTAACAGAAACTTGGGGAGACAGATTATAACATTTAGGAAACAGACAAAAAGAAAGCAGCAGCTACGTTTATAAAAGATCCTAGGCTATTTAATAGAGGAAATTGAAACGTTATATCATTTTCATATCTAGTTGCCGACTATTACTCCCAAATCAAGTGACTTCTGATAGGTCCAAAACACCACATGAGCAAGGACAATCCTTTAAAAGTCCCTAAAAAGGAGTCCATGTTTAAGGTAACAGCTGACATTCATTCAATGCTTTTCTACCTCTCCCTGCACCCTAATAAACCATCTGTAGCCGCTGCAAAGTTATTCTAAAACAGATAAATACTATTGGACATGTTTAAGATGTGGCCACTGCCAATAAAAACTCAGGGGTATTAAAGGAGTCTATGGGGAGTCTGTCATATATGTACGTTTTTACTGCTTATTGATTTACTCATAACCCTGCGCTGACCATAGTAACAACTCCAATGCTCCCCACACTAACACTGATCCACTTCATCTATGCAGACATAACATATATCATCAGCACACACACACACACACACACATATATGATAACACACACACACAGTATATTCTCTAGCTAGCACATACAAATCAATATACATAATAAATACACATAATAAATGGCACACATCGATCAAAAGCCACTGCATCATAAGCATCAATAATACCACAGAATAGGCCTGTTTGTTTTCTCTGGGGTTGTTGTAGGGGTAAAACTGGGGTAACAGATTATTATTAAGACTTTAGACAAACTGTAGGTCTAGAGGAGCCTTGCCCTTGGACCATGCCAGCCCACCGACTGGAACAAACAAAACACCCTCTTATCACAAAATGATTCCCAGATTTTGGGCCATACAGTATTTGCTGAGCTAAGACAACGCACAGCCAAAATGGCTTCCATGCGTGGCTCAGCGGCTCTAATGGGTAAGTGTTACCACATGAGACAAGGACATAAGTGCACACAACTATGTGCTTCATTAACTTCTAATGTCAAATAACATTTGAGTGTGTGTGTGTTTGGGTGTATGTGTGTATGTTTGGGTGTCTGTGTGTGTATGTGTGTGCGTGTTTGGGTGTATGTGTGTGCGTGTTTGGGTGTATGTGTGTGCGTGTTTGGGTGTAAGTGTGCGCGTGTTTGGGTGTATGTGTGCGCGTGTTTGGGTGTATGTGTGTGCGTGTTTGGGTGTATGTGTGTGCGTGTATGTGTGTGCGTGTTTGGGTGTATGTGTGTGCGTGTTTGGGTATGTGTGTGTGTGGGGAAAGTATTCAGACACCTTGACTTTTTCCACATTTTGTTACATTACAGCCTTATTCTAAAATATATTAAATTGTTTGTTTTCCTCAATCTACACACAACACCCCATAATGACAAAGCAAAAACAGGTTTTTAGAAATGTTTCCTAATTTATTAAAATTTAAAAAATAACATTTACATAAGTATTCAGACCCTTTACTAAGTACTTTCTTGAAGCACCTTTGGCAGCGATTACAGCATCAAGTCTTCTTGGGTATGACGCTACAAGCTTGGCACACCTGTATTTGGGGAGTTTCTCCCATTCTTCTCTGCAGATCCTCTCAAGCTCTGTCAGGTTGGATGGGGAGCGTTGCTGCACAGCAATTTTCAGGTCTCTCCAGAGATGTTTGATCGGGTTCAAGTCCGGGCTCTGGCTGTGCCACTCAAGGACATTCAGAGACTTGTACCGAAGCCACTCATGCGTTGTCTTGGCTGTGAGCTTAGGGTTGTTGTCCTGATGGAAGGTGAACCTTCGCCCCAGTCTGTGGTCCTCAGCGCTCTGGAGCAGGTTTTCTGTACTTTGCTCCGTTCATCTTTTCCTCGATCCTGACTAGTCTCCCAGTCCCTGCTGCTGAAAAACATCCCCACAGCATGATGCTGCCACCACCATGCTTCACCGTAGGGATGGTGCCAGGTTTCCTCCAGACGTGACGCTTTGCATTCAGGCCAAAGAGTTCAATCTTGGTTTCATCAGACCAGAGAATCTTGTTTCTCATAGTCTGAGAGTCTTCACATGCCTTTTGGCAAACTCCAAGTGGGCTGTCATGTGCCTTTTACTGAGGAGTGGCTTCCACCTGGCCACTCTACCATAAAGGCCTGATTGGTGGAGTGCTGCAAAGATGGTTGTCCTTCTGGAAGGTTCTCCCATCTCCACAGAGGAACTCTAGAGCTCTGTCAGAGTGACCATCGGGTTCTTGGTCACCTCCCTGACCAAGGCCCTTTTCCCCCGATTGCTCAGTTTGGCCGGGCGGCCAGCTCTAGGAAGAGTCTTGGTGGTTCCAAACTTCTTCCATTTAAGAATGATGGAGGCCACTGTGTTCTTGGGGACCTTCATTGCTGCAGACATTTTTTGGTACCCTTCCCCAGATCTGTGCCTCGACACAATCCTGTCTCGGAGCTCTACGGACAATTACTTCGACGTCATGGCTTGATTTTTGCTCCGACATGCACTGTCAACTTTGGGACATTATATAGACAGGTGTGTGCCTTTTTTACCACAGGTGGACTCCAATCAAGTTGTAGAAACATCTCAAGGATGATCAATGGAAACAGGATGAACCTGAGCTCAATTGCGAGTGTCATAGCAAAGGGTCCTAATACTAAAAACCTGTTTTCACTTTGTCATTATGAGGTATTGTGTGTAGATTGCTGAGGATTTCTATTTATTTAATCCATTTTAGAATAAGATTGTAACATAACAGAATGTGGAAAAAGTCAAGGGGTCTGAGTCCTTTCCGAAGGCACTGTATGTGTGAGTGTATGTATGTGTGTGTGTTTGGGTGTATAAAGCTTTAACGTTAGCGGTATGAAAGATGTTATATGATATAAGGTGGTTATACAGCATGCAGAGGAGTTCAAGCTATTATAGGTCATCTGCAGAGGAGAGGAAATTGAGAAATAATATGAGAGAGAATGAAACAGAGGGGGAGAGAGAGAGATAGAGATAGACGGAGAGAGAGATAGAGATAGACAGAGAGAGAGATAGAGCTAGACAGAGAGAGAGAGAGAGAGGGGAGAGAGAAGATGAGCTTGTGCAAGAGATGGAGGATGAATACCAATTGGTCAGTTAACAGGTAGAAGGATGCTTAATGAAGGTAATTTAACAGTTGCCTCCATATTGATGTATAATAATGTATGTGTGTATGTATGTAAACAAGGATCCACTCACTCTGACATAGCCAACTCCTCTCATTACATTACTCAGCATAAACAATCCTCCCATGATTATCATTCACAATCATCTGTTGTTCTGTTGAAAACCAGAGGCCATTGGAAAAGAATGCAGCATCGAAATGGAAACAGCAGTTGCAGAGCGGCAGCCATATTTAATGTGGGTTTAATGTTAAGTATGGATGTCATTGTTATCACTCCACATGTCAACACAGCCCAGCAGCCAATGCATTTATTACTGACCACATTTCACAGCTCTTTACTGGGGTGTGAGAGACTGTGTGTGTGTGAGAGAGAGAGCGTTACGGGCTGTCTGATTAAGTCATGTCCATTAACATCATCACCATTAGGGTACTGATGCTGCACAAATACATTTATAGTTTGTGTGTTTGTGTGTGTAGCAGTGCCGGATACAAGCCACCCCAGTCAATCATGTCTCCATGAGTAATGGCCGGTGACAAGGTGACCGTCTCCAGGGCTTGCAGGACAGATCTGATGGCCAATTGGCCATGTATAAAATACAGCTGTGACAATGTGCTGTTGGGTGGTACACATATCTAACCCATAAATCACCTGATATTACCGATACTAAGCCAACTTTATCAAAAAAATAAGACCGGCTGAAAGGATATGTAGAGCTTGAAGTATAACTGAATGGTGCTAAAAATGTACGTTAATCTTTAAACCAAAAGTGTGTTTTACCATTCAACTTACATAACACAATATGTGTGTGTGTGTGTGTGTGTGTGTGTGTGTACGTATATGTTGGGGCTGGGAGACCTGGGTCAGGCCTTAGTGGTAAATGTGGGCTGACAGCCGTGTAAATGCCAGCAGTCTGAGATTCTTCAAATAGCCAACCTTTGCCTTGATGACAGCTTTGCACACTCTTGGCATTCTCTCAACCAGCTTCATGAGGTAGTCACCTGGCATGCATTTCAATTAACAGCTGTGCCTTCTTAAAAGTTAATCTGTGGAATTCCTTTCCTTCTTAATGCGTTTGAGACAATCAGCTGTGTTGTGACAAGGTAGGGGTGGTTATACAGAAGATAGCCCTATTTGGTAAAAGACCAAGTCCATATTATGGCAAGAACAGCTCAAATAAGCAAAGAGAAACGACAGTCCATCATTACTTTTAAGACATGAAGGTCAGTCAATACGGAACAATTCAAGAACTTTGAAAGTTTCTTCAAGTGCAGTCGCAAAACCCATCAAGCCCTATGATGAAACTGGCTCTCATGAGGACTGCCACAGGAATGGAAGACCCAGAGTTACCCCTGCAGCAGAGTTACCAGCCTCAGAAATTGCAGTCCAAATAAATGCTTCACAGAGTTCAAGTAACAGACACATCTCACCATCAACTGTTCAGAGGGGACTGTGTGAATCAGGCCTTCATGGTCGAATTGCTGCAAAGAAACCACTACTAAAGGACACCAATAATAAGAAGAGACCTGCTTGGGCCAAGAAACACGAGCAATGGACATTAGACCGGTGGAAATGTGTCCTTTGGTCTGGAGTCCAAATTGGAGATTTTTGGTTCAAACCACCGTGTCTTTGTGAGACGCGTGTGGGTGAACGGATGATCTCCACATGTGTAGTTCCCACCGTAAAGCATGGAGGAGGAGGTGTTATGGTGTGGGGGTGCTTTGCTGGTCACACTCTGTGATTTATTTAGAATTCAAGGCACACTATTTTACCAGCTGTCATCAAGGCAAAGGGTGGCTAATTATTTTGATTTGTTTAACACTTTTTTGGTTACTACATGATTCCATATGTGTTGTCATAGTTTTGATGTCTTCACTTTCATTCTACAATGTAAAACATAGTAAGAATAAAGAAAAACCCTTGAATGAGTAGGTGTGTCCAAACTTTTGACTGGTACTGTATGTGTGTGTGCTTCCCTGCATGTGTGTACAAGTGTTGTTGCAGGGAGAAAAACAGAGTGTTGATGTGGCTGTAAATCATCTGTGTGCTCACTGAGGTTTGACACAAATAACTAATTTATGGTGGCTTTTAGGCTCTTAGTTATTCAGATAGACCAGAAACACCCTGTATAGAATATCAACTATATTTAGCATCTTAGTGAACTGCTAATTGGTATACTTAAAGGACCCCTCCAGAGGAAGTTGGCGTCACTATTTCGACTTAATTCCTGTCCTAGTGTGGAAATGCTGGTTTAGTTCCACCCTCTGAACGCCGACGTATGGCTCCTTATAAATATTGATTAATCGGGTGTGCACATCGCCACCTTCCTCCGTGTGCACAGCCCATACGGTCTGTGGCACTCCGCGAATTGTAAACACACCAAAAAGCCAGGGTCAGGGTTGCTTTGCTAATTGCTAACTTACGGAGCACAGCACAGTTAGGTAGATAGGACAAGGCAGAGGACCATCCACTCTCCCCCTACCTCTTCTGCAACGGAATTGAATGATCAAAGATGAATACAGAGTTTAGCGGTAATACTGGAGTTTTACCGGCGAAGCTAGAGGCTAGCTAACCTACACCCCGGATCAATAAAGCTAGCTAGCTAGGTAACTATTAGCAACTGTGGATAATTGTTTCCAATATTGTTTCGAGCATAAGAGTACCGGTAACTATGCTAGCTAGCTTCCCTTCATCAGTTTTTTTGATAACCTCATTATCTGAAGAGAAAATATTAGGTAGTTAGCTAGCTACTGTACTCGAAATCTGGCTAGCTAACTAAACAACAGTTGGAACGACCAAGCTGTAATGTTTACAAGTATGCCCACTAGCTGGCTACTAGATTACCAATATAACAGTTGGCCCTAAAGCTTTTTGTAGGGAGCGAAGGAAAGCAACTATGGCCTGTATCAGTGATGGACACTAGCTAGAATGTAGACCAATACTTGTATAACAATATAGCTAGCTACTAATACAATACTTATTGCACACTGTTTTGATGAGCCGGTTAGAAGAAGGCCATCACTTGGTCAAATTATAAACCATACTCCGTACCAAATGCATTGCCTACCAATTAACATCTGACACTGTATACATACATATCATGTAATTCTACTGTACTTTCCTTATTATTTATTATCAAACCTCATACAGATATTACACTGTTGATGTGTATGGAGTGAAAAATTACTAGTTAGCTTGTATTCTCAGAACAAGAACACCAGTGTTGCTGTACCAGAATGTGTATGTACTGTAATATAGGTTATTGCCTAGAGAGGAGGAAGTGGTGGCTTGTTAGAGCACAGTCATGGTTCTAATGTCAGTGGTGCTCATGAGGACCCCCATAACAATTGAAATGCCAATGTGGCCCCCCTCAAACATATTGTAACATTGGAAACCCTCAGTACTCAATGTGTGATAGGACCCTGAGCATAGGAGTAGACTATAATGAACATGTGGGCTTTCTGTATATTAACATTTTACATTTTTAGTCATTTAGCAGACGCTCTCCAGAGCGACTTACAGTTAGTGAGTGCATACATTTTTATTTTTTATACTGGAATCGAACCCACAACCCTGGCGTTGCAAATGCCATGCTCTACCAACTGAGCTACATCCCTGCCGGCCATTCCCTCCCCTACCCTGGACGACGCTGGGCCAATTGTGCGCCGCCCCATGGGGTCTCCCGGTGCCTGGATTCGAAGCAGGATCTCTAGTGGCACAGCTAGCACTGCGATGCAGCGCCTTAGACCACTGCGCCACTCGGGAGAGCCTATTGTAATAATTTATTTTCCATTCCATTGTTGTAGTTGGTTATGTAAACATAATAAGAACAGGCATTTAATGATAAACATAATAAAACATGGATCCATTTTGTGATATATATTTTAAAGAAATATCATCCATCCTCACATTATGTCAATATTACAATATTGCTGAGCAACAGAATGGGTCCATGTTTTGTTCTGTTTATCATTCAATGCATGTGTCCTTGGTCTGCATCACACAGCCCGGGAGTCCTCAGTCCTGTAAGACACATAGGTAGGTTATTGAATTGTCATTATGTCTGTCATGGATCCGGTCCATACATTACCATGTTGCTGTCTTCAGCCCAGATTCGCTCTCTCTCTGTATCTCGTCAAGACATTGCTGTCGGGTTCGTACCCACTGTGTACATCAACACCTGGGTCAAGCCACCCATGATTGTCCAGCCTTGTTGTAGTCCTGACTCTACTCTACTTCACCTAGGTTTTAGCAGGGTTGGACAATCATGGACAGTGACCTGATTTGCATTTTTTGGAGAGACAATCTTCTCTCAGTTTTCTGGGTGTGTGAGAGCTATGATGTTATTTTGTGACATAGGCCTACCTTCACAATAACCTACTCTAATGTGTATACTGCATTTTTCTGGACATACTTCAGTGAGGCTGAATTGTTGTCTGTTGACTCCTAAAACATAGACACAAAGGTGGAGTTAGTGAATAGTCACATTGTTTGTCTATCATGGATCATTGTATAGCCTAAATTATATGAACTAGACAATGACATACTCAATCGTTCTCCATGGAGAGGAAGGTGTCCGTCTGGTCAACTTAAATTGTTGTGCAACATCACTGGTATGCTCTGGGCATCGTCTTTCAGCTGCAAAAATATTTTCTGGTGTGGTTGAGGGTGCATGGAGTGACATGCCAAAATGCTTTTTTTCATATTCAAAATCAAATTGATTGAATTCTCCATGTAGTCTATATTCAAAGGGCACTTCATTTCATATAATAGGCTTTTAAAATGCAATATTGGTCCATCATTTCTACTTAACCTATCAAAGGGACACAAAGGGAACTAATTTTGTGGAACAACCCAGTACACGTCAAATTCTGACCATTGGACATTGGTTGCAATGCTCTCGTCAAGTTAGTCTGTTTATTTGACATAGGCACATGAAAGACATGGAGTCACTACATGACATATAATGTATAATGTTTGCAGTCATTTAAATGCATGGTAGTGGTTTTGGTATGTGTTAAGTACAATAAAAATGCATTTTGACTAAATAAATTGTAGCGACGACAGCCTACTAGAAGACTTGGAGGCGTGGCTTGTTGGAGCCATGGCTTTGTCTTAGCACATTTTGGCCTCTCATGAGACGGATTGTCATGCCCGTTAATGTGTTATGTTGTGTTCTGTGATTAAAGGTTAAGCTTGTACACTGCCAGTTCTGCAGTCATAATAAGACTGATGTGTAAGAGATGGTTACCATTTTGTTACAATATGATTTGGCCCCCAAAATGTTTTGCTGTACATTTTAATAAAAAAACATATTTCTTAAAAATACACTTAAATGCATGTTGGAATATACACTACATGACCAAAAGTATGTGGACACATGCTTGTCAAACATCTCATTCCAAAACCATGGGCATTAATATGGAGTTGGCGTTCCAATTCATCCCAAAGGTGTTCGATGGGGTTCAAATCAAATGTTTTGTTTTTATTTTTACATTTTAGTCATTTTTAGCAGATACTCTTATCCAGAGCGACTTACAGGAGCAATTAGGGTTAAGTGCCTTGCTCAAGGGCACATCGACAGATTTTTCACCTAGTCGGCTCGGGGATTAGAACCAGTGACCATTCGGTTACTGGCACAACACTATTAACCACTAAGATACCATACACGTGTTTAGCAGATGTTATTGTGGGTGTAGCGAAATGCTTGTGAGGTCAGGGCTCTGTGCAGGCCAGTCAAGTTCTTCCACACCGATCTCGACAAACCATTTCTGTATGGACTTCGCTTTGTGCACGGGGGCATTGTCGTGCTGAAACAGGAAAGGGCCTTCCCCAAACTGTTACCACAAAGTTGGAAGCACAGAATCGTCTAGAATGTAATTGTATGCTGTAGCATTAAGATGTCCCTTCATTGGACATGAACCATGAAAAACAGCCCCAGACCATTATAACTCCTCCACCAAACTTTACAGTTGGCACTATGCATTGGGGCAGGTAGCATTCTCCTGGCATCCGCCAAACCCAGATTCGTCAGTCGGACTGCCAGGTGGTGAAGCGTGATTCATCACTCCAGAGAACGCGTTTAATAATAATAATAATAATAATAATAATATGCCATTTAGCAGACGCTTTTATCCAAAGCGACTTACAGTCATGCATGCATACATTTTTTGTGTATGGGTGGTCCCGGGGATCGAACTCACTACCTTGGCGTTACAAGCGCCGTGCTCTACCAGCTGAGCTACAGAGGACCACCCCCCCTTTCCACTGCTCCAGAGTCCAATGGCGGCGAGCTTTACACCACTCCAGCCAACGCTTGGCATTGCGCATGGTGTTCTTAGGCTTATGTGCGGATGCTCGGCCATGGAAACCCATTTCATGATGCTCCCGACGAACAGTTCTTGTGCTGACGTTGCTTCCAGAGGCAGTTTGGAACTCGGTAGTAAGTGTTGCAACCGAGGACAGACAATTCAGCTCTAGGCGGTCCCGTTCTGTGAGCTTGTGTGGACTACCACTTCGCGGCTGAGCCGTTGTTGCTCCTAGACGTTTCCACTTCACAATAACATCCCTTAAAGTTGACCGGGGCAGCTCTAGCAGGGCAGACATTTGACAAACTGACTTGTTGAAAAGGTGGCATCTTATGACGGTGCCACGTTGAAAGTCACTGAGCTCTTCAGTATGGGCCATTCTACTGCCAATGTTTATTTATGGAGATTGTATGGCTGTGTGCTTGATTTTATACACCTGTCAGCAACGGGTGTGGCTGAAATAGCCGTATCCACTAATTTGAAGGCATGTCCACATACTTTTGGCCAGTATTTTACAAAACATTTCGAAATACATTTAAAATATTTACCAAATATATCAATAAATACCGAAAGTATTTTTAAAATGTATTTCAGAATATATTTCTTAAATACATTTTCCGATGCATTTAACATACACTCAGTGGCTAGTTTATTAGGTACACCGATACTGTACCGGGTCGGACCCCCCTTTGCCTCCAGAACTACCCAAATTCTTCTGGACATGGATTCTACAATGTGTGGTGTTCAAACGTTGCTCAATTGGTATCAAGTAGGGTGGCAGAAATTCCTGGAACTTTCAATAAATTCCCTGGTTTTCTCGAAATCCCAGTTGGAGGATTTTGGATTTCCTGCTTATTCCCTCCTGATTCCAGGAATCCTCCAACCGGGATTTCTGGAAAACCAGGGAATTTATTGAAAGTTCCAGGAATTTTGCCACCCTAGTATCAAGGGACCAAATGTGTGCCAGGAAAACATTCCCCACACCATTACACCACCGCCAGCAGCCTGTACCGTTGACACCAGGCAGGATGGTGCCATGGACTCATGCTGCTTACACCAAATCCTGACTCTGCCATCAGCACGATGCAACAGGAACTGGGATTCGTCGGACCAGGCAATGTTTTTCCACTCAATTGTCCAGTGTTGGTGATCACGTGGGCACTTGAGCCACTTCTTCTTGTTTTTAGCTGATAGGAATGGAACCCGGTGTGGTCGTCTGCTGCAATAGCCCATCTGTGACAAGGACAGACGAGTTGTGCATTCCGAGATGCCGTTCTGCACACCGTTGTACTGTGTTTGCGCTGCTATTTGCCCGTTTGTTGCCCACCTGTTAGCTTGCACGATTCTTGTCATTCGCCTTCAACCTTTCTCATCAATGAGCTGTTTTCACCCTCAGTACTGCAGCTGACAGGATGTTTTTTGTTTGTCACACTATTCTCTGTTATCCCTAGATACGGTTGTGCGTGAAAAGCCGGACATTTCTAAGATACTGGAACCGGCACACCTGGCATCAACAATCATACCTCGCTCAAAGTCGCTTAGGTCACTCGTTTTGCCCATTCTAATGTTCAATCGAACAGTAACTGAATGCCTCCATGCCTGTCTGCCTGCTTTACTGTATATAGCAAGCCACGGCCACGTGACTCACTGTCAGTTGGAGCGTACCATTTTCATTCCATTTTCTACATTTTACATTCATTTATATATACACGTTTTAAATACTTTCCGTAATATTTGTTGGTCATTTTTTTCCGTGTGGACAATCAACTAGACATCTGAGTAATGGAGTATGTGAACACCTTTGTTATGATTACAGTGAGTGAAAGCATGTAGAATATGTGGTAAAGAAACAAGAACTCACAGAACAGGTTTTCAGTAATGTGAAACGTCTTGAACATTGCAGATAGAAATGTAAGGAATAGAGATGACATGATTCCATATTCTACATGAAAGATAACCAATCTAGACTGTTCTACACTATACATTTCTACCTGAATGCTCTGCAATGTTACAGAGGTACCTGAACTTCTATACAGTACATGCGGGCCAAACCAGTGTCTGCCTCATGACGTTGAATGCGAGATAAGATTGTTTCACTATTTTCTGTCACAAACTCTTAGTTGGCATTCGTGGTTTCACGTTCTCTGGCGGGACACAGAGCAGTCTTACTATAGATTTGGAGAAGAGCAGACATACTGTACAGGCCTATCGTTAGGGCCAGACTTCCCCAAGGTCTTCTGAGAACAGACACAGGGCAGAGAGGGACACTGACAAAATGGCAAGCAGCATTTGTGGTAAGTCTTGTGATTACTTTTCTTTTACCATGCTAAAATGTAGTATTTAATTTTATTTAAAGTTCTGCAATACCATACTTAAATGTAACCATTGTCTTTTTCGCGGTCATTGATGTAGCACAGATTGCAATAAAGATTAGACTACCTTTTGACAGTACACTGATTACTGGCAAGCACCATTACATACCAATTGATTTGAGGTAGCCACCAATTTAGTTGAATTTCGTTCGTTTTTAAGTACCAGAATTAACCATTATTACCACATATTCTTAGTAAAATACAGGAAAATAATGACGCTGTCAGATGAGACAGCCTAATCAATTTTCACCTCAGATTGAGGGGAAATCGATAATCATGTGGGGAATTTGGTAATATCAATCGATGTGCAGGAATCCCTAGGCTAAGTGGATTTGAATCAAATCATGTATTAGGGCAATACTCATTTTTCTTCATATAACTTCTAGGGTTAAACTCCGCTGATCTTATTTTAGCATTGTACAAATCACTTTAATTCAAAACTCAGCTTGCACCTATAAGCATCGTGTAGCGCATATTTATTTTTTCTCGTTTTGAAACTATGCCAGCATTAGACATTACACAAACATGTAAACTAGCTACTAGCTTCGGATGCACAGGCTTCGCTCAGGTTGTTCGAAAACCTGGGGAAGTTGTCCGCAGGAAGATGCTAGCCCTGTGAGACCCCTGGTTGTAAAAAGTTAAAACAAAGAGGAAAAACAAGGAAATACCTCTCCTGAGGAGATTTTTCTTTTAAACGTAATTTCCTTCAGAGCCAATCAGATATGAGCATTAACAGCCTGCCCACAGAGCCCGCCCAATAGTCAAGTCAACGAAATTTGGAAGGATGGCCTCGAGAGACTGACTGTATTGGAGTCGATTTACATTAGTAGAATATGTATAGTAAGATCTCTCTCTTCAACATTAGTTGCAACTTTTCTGTTTACACTATCCTTCCATTAGCCTTGGATGTAGTGTGGCCAAAGCCACATTCCTGCTTTGGGTGTGTGCAGCTATTAGCATACTGTAAATACCATAGTATATAGACAACCAAAATAAGGATAGCTATTCAAACAAACAATAGACCCATTTCCCGGCCCTGTCATGAAAATGTGCGTGCGCATGTGTGCATAAGAAAAATGTTTGTTTACATGGAAGTGGATACTTGCTTGTGCAAGTTAACAAACGTAATCAGATGATGTATTAGTAGCTGAGACATGTATGTTGTTGGTATAAAAATATTATACATCTAACTAAAACAGTCTTTTCATATTAAGCAAAAGGCAAAAAGTGTTACATTTAGCCCTGGTCTCCCCTAATTAAGGGAATTCTTGCAGGTAAATGTGGCACCGGAGAGCCATTGTCTTTACACTGTACCACTCAGAGGGGGGTATGTGGTGTAGGTGTGTCCCACACTATCTACGGAGGTGGCTTAGGAAAGAGAGATTTGAATCTAATCACACTAAAATGTGTGTCCTGGAACTTGAATGTTGTCAAACTAGTGTAGTGTAAAAAGGCCCTTCTGATTAGATGACTGATTTCTTTGGTATGGGTGTGAGTGGCAAGTTTTTTACTCTATCTCTTTCAGAGCTGAGGGCTGTGTTACTGGGTTCAAACCGGTCTGGTAAGAAATTTGTGGGGAACACCATTCTGGGAAAAGAGGCCTTGGATGCATCCAGAAGCACTGCCCCATGTGAGAAGGGAGAGGGCGATGTCTGCGGGAGGAAGGTAAATCTGGTGGACAGTCCAGGCTGGTGGAAGGAGTTTCATTTGTCTGATACAGCTGCACTTGTTAAATATGGACTGCAGCACAGTGTGTCTCTATGCCCCCCTGGACCCCATGCTTTCATCCTTGTGGTTGAGGTGGACTTGCCATTCACTGATGCCTACAGAAGATCAGTGGAGGATCACGTCCAGCTCTTTGGCGAGAGAGTCTGGAGTTACACCATCATACTGTTCACATGGAAGGACTGTCTGGGAGACACAACCATTGAGCAGTTCATTGAGGGTGAAGGAGAGGCCCTCCAATGGCTTATAGAGAAATGTGGTAGGAGATATCATGTTTTCAGCAATGAGGACAGGGGTGATGGCACTCAGGTCACAGAGCTACTGCACAAGATAGACGTGATGGTGGCAGGAAATAGTGGCAGCCATTTTGAAATTGAGACCTCGCAATTTCAGAAAGTGGAGAAGGACAGAAGGGAAATGGAAGAGAGAGCTCAAGAGAGATTTCTTAGAGCTCAGAGGCAAAGAAAGATGCTGAAAGCCCTCAAAGGTTAGTCCAAGTGTATTGATGCCTGATCTCTTGGGTCTTATACTGCACATTTTATGTTCCACTTCAAATCAATTCCAAACCATACAGCATGACATAAATGAATACAATAAAATGTGTTATCACTAATACAGAAAACCATTTACTTATTTCTTCAGGAAATGCACAGATTCAGAGAAAAATCCAAATTCTACTGGTGGGGTGGATCTGGGCTGGAAAAAGCCATGTAGGAAACACCATCTTGAACGATGAAGCATTTATTGAAGAAAGCACTAAAGACTCCACAAGAAGAAGTGGTGAAGTGGCTGGCAGGCAGATCACCATGGTAGATACACCAGGCTGGTGGAAATACTTCCCAGCCCAGCTGACCCCAAACAAGGTCGAGGAAGAGATCCTGAAAGGTGTGCCTCTGTGCTCTCCAGCACCCCATGCCATCCTCCTGGTAGTTCCAGCAGATACATCATTCACAGAAGACCAAAAGCAGAACATACAAGAGAACATGGAACGGTTTGGAGAGAATGTCTGGAGACACACTATCGTGCTGTTCACTTACGGGGACTGGCTGTGTGGAGTACCCATTGAGCAGCACATTGAGAGCGAAGGGGAAGCCCTCCAGTGGCTTGTTGAGAAATGTGGGAACAGGTATCATGTCCTCAACAATAAGAACAGGAGAGATCGCACTCAGGTCACCGACTTGCTAGAGAAGATAGAGGAGATGGTGGCAGGAAACAGTTTGTTTTTACTCACCACAGATACTCAAAGCAACGTGGAGACTGCCCATGGAACCAAAACCAACCAAGAGCTCTATGGTAGAGAGATTGAGCTTGAAGAGTTGGGGCGAATAGTGAATCAGGAATGGGACAGTAAGAACATGGAGATGAGGGAGAGAGTCAGGAGGGTATGGATGGCCATCCAGTCTGCTAAATCCAGGGACAGTGGAAATAACAGCATGGACATGCCTATGGAATGTAAGACGTACTTGTTGATGTCTTCTGTGTGTACTTAACTTATCTGTGTCTTAGAAATGTAATTTAATATCATTTTTCCTTCCAGTTAAAAAGCTGCCTGAGGCGCCCATCAGTAGGGACAAAAAGCAACACAAAGAAGAAAATGACAAGTCAATGAAGATGCATGGAGGGGAAATCAAAGGTCTCAAGAAAGATGTCTCATCGCCCTTACAACGTCTGTCCAACCGTGAGTAATCAAATCAGGGATGTACAGAAATACCTCAAAAGCTGGAACTGAAAGAACTACAATTTAATTTCAACCAAAATTGCCAAATATTTTATTTGAGGTAGATGATTAATTGCCATAGTTTCTGATTCTTTCTTGACCAGGAAATTCTCAGTTGATTCAGAATTTAATAGAAGTTAGCTTACTCATTGGGCAAACTTTCTGCAACAGCTCGATGGCAAACTTAGATTTTGAGGTGAAGTATCTATTTAACTTCCTAACATTGTTTTTCAGCAAGCACTGCTACCCTCACAGTACCCGGAGCTGTGGTTGGAATTCCAGTGAGTGGTCAGGTCAAAGACAAGTTAAAGGACATGCTTGAGAAGGAATGGCGCAGACGAGAAGCCGACATAATGTACAATATCCAGGTGACACTTCAGGACAAAATATGTCATTCAGGTAACGTAAAGTTACTGTCAATTTACATTGTCTTAACTGTATGCTTGTAACTGTACAAAACATTAGGAACACCTTCCAAATATTGAGTTGCACCCCCTTTTGGCCTCAGAACAGCCTCAATTCGTCAGGGTATGGACTCTACAAGGTGTCGAAAGCGTTCCACAGGGATGCTGGCCCATGTTGACTACAATGCTTCCTACAGTTGTGTCAAGTTGGCTGGATGTCCTTTGGGTGGTGGACCATTCTTGATACACACGGGAAACTGTTGAGCGTGAAAAACCCAACAACGATGCAGTTCTTGACACACTCAAACCAGTGCGCCTGGCACCTACTGCCATACCCCGTTCAAAAGTAGTTAAATATTTTGTCTTGCCCATTCACCCTCTGAATGGCACACATACACAATCCATGTCTCAATTGTCTCAAGGCTTAAAAATAATTATTTAACCTGTCTCCTAACCTTCATCTACACTGATGGAAGTGGATTTAACAAGTGACATCAATAAGGGATCATAACTTTCACCTGGATTCACCTGGTCAGTCTATGTCATGGAAAGAGCAGGTGTTCCTAATGTTTTGTAGACTCAGTGTATAGTAAACACACAGGCAGGCATTGATGGGATGATGGTTTGTTCATAGGTTCGTCTGAGCCTGATGCTTATGAGATTAAGACATCAAAGCAGAGAGTGGCTGCATGGTTGAGAGAGACAGATCATAAAGGTTCTGGAATAGGTTTGAGCAGCAGTGAAAGAGAAGAATGCCAGTAACGGAATGAAAGCATCATCAATGAGAAATAGAGCAAGACCCAATGACGGAGAGACAACCCCTTGACAGTCTAATATGACCTAGAACAGGGTTTCTCAAACTCAGTCCTGGGCCCCCCCCCCTTCCCTCCTGGGTGCAAGTTCTGTTTTTTGTGCACTACACAGCTGATTAAAAACCTCAAAACCAAAATGTGAACCCGGGGAACAGGACCGAGTTTGGGAACCCCTGACCTTGAGTACTACTCTGAATGTGGAATCCATTGTATACATCACTCTTCCCTTTGAAATTACATATTATTCATTTTTTTAAGGAACCTTTTTTAGTCCATGTTTCCAATTAACTGTATGATTTTTATTTTTGTTGATCAGTAAAACTATGATTCACAAAACGATAGTTTTAATCAATTTGTAAAAAGTAATATCACAATATTTTTTACTATGACTTTATTTTAGTTCTTTACACTTTATATGAGAAATTAATTGAAGGTAAGTACCTACAGTTCTATTGTATTAAATTGCATTGTACTGTATTTTATATATAACAAAAATACAGATCCCTGTAATAATAAGTATTAAATTGGGTTGTTACTAGTTTTTTATTATGACTATAACCATTAGAATAAGGGACCGTTCGGGGTATAGTCCAAATCAGATTTTCCATATTTTCATGCTATATTTATATAAAATATATGCTACAAAAATTCCACCAACAGGTTTCTGTGCACTTATCATCATGGTTTGCGTTTTCAACACCACAATCAAGTAGAGTATGTCCATTTCGACAAACAGAAAATACATCCCTGCCTATTCAGTATCGAAAGCTTGGTTTGACAATTTCAATAATGTCATTACACTTTTTGGTGTTTTGTAACAGAAGTCCCGTTCCATTAATAGAATGGCCGTTGCACAGTTTGGATGCTGGAATTATATTAGAGTGGAGTGGATGAACGTGTGCAGGTAGCCTACAGGAGAGTTTTAAAGTAGCCTAATCAGATTAAAATAATGTGACTAGTTGTGTTTATGCCACACATACAGTGGGGAAAAAAAGTATTTAGTCAGCCACCAATTGTGCAAGTTCTCCCACTTAAAAAGATGAGAGAGGCCTGTAATTTTCATCATAGGTACACGTCAACTATGACAGACAAATTGAGAATTTTTTTCTCCAGAATATCACATTGTAGGATTTTTTATGAATTTATTTGCAAATTATGGTGGAAAATAAATAGTTGGTCATCTACAAACAAGCAAGATTTCTGGCTCTCACAGACCTGTAACTTCTTCTTTAAGAGGCTCCTCTGTCCTCCACTCGTTACCTGTATTAATGGCACCTGTTTGAACTTGTTATCAGTATAAAAGACACCTGTCCACAACCTCAAACAGTCACACTCCAAACTCCACTATGGCCAAGACCAAAGAGCTGTCAAAGGACACCAGAAACAAAATTGTAGACCTGCACCAGGCTGGGAAGACTGAATCTGCAATAGGTAAGCAGCTTGGTTTGAAGAAATCAACTGTGGGAGCAATTATTAGGAAATGGAAGACATACAAGACCACTGATAATCTCCCTCGATCTGGGGCTCCACGCAAGATCTCACCCCGTGGGGTCAAAATGATCACAAGAACGGTGAGCAAAAATCCCAGAACCACACGGGGGGACCTAGTGAATGACCTGCAGAGAGCTGGGACCAAAGTAACAAAGCCTATCATCAGTAACACACTACGCCGCCAGGGACTCAAATCCTGCAGTGCCAGACGTGTCCCCCTGCTTAAGCCAGTACATGTCCAGGCCCGTCTGAAGTGCATTTGGATGATCCAGAAGAGGATTGGGAGAATGTCATATGGTCAGATGAAACCAAAATAGAACTTTTTGGTAAATACTCAACTCGTCGTGTTTGGAGGACAAAGAATGCTGAGTTGCATCCAAAGAACACCATACCTACTGTGAAGCATGGGGGTGGAAACATCATGCTTTGGGGCTGTTTTTCTGCAAAGGGACCAGGACGACTGATCCGTGTAAAGGAAAGAATGAATGGGGCCATGTATCGTGAGATTTTGAGTGAAAACCTCCTTCCATCAGCAAGGGCATTGAAGATTAAACGTGGCTGGGTCTTTCAGCATGACAATGATCCCAAACACACCGCCCGGGCAACGAAGGAGTGGCTTCGTAAGAAGCATTTCAAGGTCCTGGAGTGGCCTAGCCAGTCTCCAGATCTCAACCCCATAGAAAATCTTTGGAGGAGTTGAAAGTCCGTGTTGCCCAGCGACAGCCCCCAAAACATCACTGCTCTAGAGGAGATCTGCATGGAGGAATGGGCCAAAATACCAGCAACAGTGTGTGAAAACCTTGTGAAGACTTACAGAAAACGTTTGACCTGTGTCATTGCCAACAAAGGGTATATAACAAAGTATTGAGAAACTTTTGTTATTGACCAAATACTTATTTTCCACCATAATTTGCAAATAAATTCATAAAAAATCCTACAATGTGATTTTCTGGATTTTCTTTTCTCATTTTGTCTGTCATAGTTGACGTGTACCTATGATGAAAATTACAGGCCTCTCTCATCTTTTTAAGTGGGAGAACTTGCACAATTGGTGGCTGACTAAATACTTTTTTCCCCCACTGTATGTCCTTTAACTCATTTAACCTTTCACCTCTCAGCAACTATGAAATTCTCCCAGATCGATGATCGCCGTCTTTACATTGATATGAATTGCTCATCTCAAATGACATAATCAAAGGCCATCAGTAGGTCTCCCTGCTAGAGAGGTTATCACGACAGGATTAGGACTGAATCCTAATGAGTGCTTTGGATATAAGAGATACTGTGGTACTGTGTGTGTATGTATATACAGTGAGGGGAAAAAAGTATTTTGATCCCCTGCTGATTTTGTACGTTTGCCCACTGACAAAGACATGATCAGTCTATAATTTTAATGGTAGGTTTATTTGAACAGTGAGAGACAGAATAACAACAAAAAAATCCAGAAAAACGCATGTCGAAAATGTTATAAATTGATTTGCATTTTAATGAGGGAAATAACTATTTGACCCCTCTGCAAAACATGACTTAGTACTTGGTGGCAAAACCCTTGTTGGCAATCACAGAGGTCAGACGTTTCTTGTAGTTGGCCACCAGGTTTGCACACATCTCAGGAGGGATTTTGTCCCACTCCTCTTTGCAGATCTTCTCCAAGTCATTATGGTTTCGAGCCTGACGTTTGGCAACTCGAACCTTCAGCTCCCTCCACAGATTTTCTATGGGATTAAGGTCTGGAGACTGGCTAGGCCACTCCAGTACCTTAATGTGCTTCTTCTTGAGCCACTCCTTTGTTGCCTTGGCCGTGTGTTTTGGGTCATTGTCATGCTGGAATACCCATCCACGACCCATTTTCAATGCCCTGGCTGAGGGAAGGAGGTTCTCACCCAAGATTTGACAGTACATGGCCCCGTCCATCGTCCCTTTGATCCGGTGAAGTTGTCCTGTCCCCTAGCAGAAAAAACACCCCAAAGCATAATGTTTCCACCTCCATGTTTGACGGTGGGGATGGTGTTCTTGGGGTCATAGGCAGCATTCCTTCTCCTCCAAACACGGCGAGTTGAGTTGATGCCAAAGAGCTCGATTTTGGTCTCATCTGACCACAACACTTTCACCCAGTTCTCCTCTGAATCATTCAGATGTTCATTGGCAAACTTCAGACGGCCCTGTATATGTGCTTTCTTGAGCAGGGGGACCTCACGGCGTAGTGTGTTACCAATTGTTTTCTTTGTGACTATGGTCCCAGCTGCCTTGAGATCATTGACAAGATCCTCCCGTGTAGTTCTGGGCTGATTCCTCACCGTTCTCATGATCATTGCAACTCCACGAGGTGAGATCTTGCATGGAGCCCCAGGCCGAGTGAGATTGACAGTTATTTTGTGTTTCTTCCATTTGCGAATAATCGCACCAACTGTTGTCACCTTCTCACCAAGCTGCTTGGCGATGGTCTTGTAGCCCATTCCAGCCTTGTGTATGTCTACAATCTTGTCTCTGACATCCTTGGAGAGCTCTTTGGTCTTGGCCATAGTGGAGAGTTTGGAATCTAATTGATTGATTTTCTGTGGACAGCTCCCTTTAAGAGTGTGCTCCTAATCTCAGCTCGTTACCTGTATAAAAGACACCTGGGAGCCAGAAATCTTTCTGATTGAGAAAATGCAAATCAATTTATAACATTTTTGCGTTTTTCTGGATTATTCTGTTGATATTCTGTCTCTCACTGTTCAAATAAACCTACCATTAAAATTATAGACTGATCATTTCTTTGTCAGTGGGCAAACGTACAAAATCAGCAGGGGATCAAATACTTTTTTCCCTCACTGTATATATATATATATATATATATATATATATATATATATATATATATATATATATATATATATATATATATATATATATATAGCCCTAGTGTGTGACCGTGGCTTCTGAAGATGACCCTGTGGTTTCCATGGTGCTGCCATGAACAACAGCTATTGTTTGTCTCCTCAACATTCACTGGTAATGAATCAGTTAAATGTATGACTGGTTATCATGTACTCACACCATTTCACTGTCAAAACATTTTAGGGGGCATTTCTTGGAAAGACATGTAGCCCTTTTCTGCTTCTACATTTACGTCATTTAGCAGACGCTCTTATCCAGAGCGACTTACAGTTAAGTGAGTGCATACATTTTATTTAATTTTTTCATACTGGCCTCCTGTGGGAATCGAACCCACAACCCTGGCGTTGCAAACGCCATGCTCTACCAACTGAGCTACATCCCTGCCGGCCATTCCCTCCCCTACCCTGGACGACGCTGGGCCAATTGTGCGCCGCCCCATGGGTTCTACCAAGGGAGGGGGAAAAAACTGTGACTTATTCTGAGGTTCTTCAGATTGAACTTGTCATTAGTTGCCATATCAGACTTCAGAATGTGGTAGCCACTCTCAATTAGCTTCCAAAATGACTGAAACTTCACAACTGGAATTTCTGGGTTACATTTTTGTGATGAATCATCATAAAAAGTCTAAAACATAATCAAAACCTACCTGGGGTTCATGACCAGCCTGCGGAAGAAGTACGTCCAGGTGATGTAGTCCATAGCGTCCTGTTTAGAGGTGATGGTCCCTGCAGCAATCTCAGCATTCAGATGGTCTGACAGCACACCCATGAGACTGAGGAAGAGGTGGTAGTGAAAGAGAGTCGAGTTTCCCCCCCCACAATGTTAAATGCACTGAGACCAAGTTACAAGCACTGTAGCAATGGCCTTCACTATGTAAAGTCACCACAAAGCCAAAGGAAAGCCTCTCACCTGGACTCAACAGGGAAGGGTTCATAGAGGAACTTCTTGTAGAAGTCTTTCTTGATGTCGTGGACCAGGATCACAGCTTTGCCCTGGTCGTCATACTGAGGGCGGCCTGCACGGCCCATCATCTGCAGCACGTCTGGAGAGACCACAACACAACTACTGTAAACACAGTCCAAATGGAACTACTACAGGCGTAGAGAGCTGAACCACTTTCTTCAGAACAACTAATACCTACTGTAACTACAGGAGAGACAAACCACATCTACACATTTAGATGAAAACAACACATGGATGTACTGGATTTTCGAACTCACTTCCAAATGGAGAGTATTTGACCCGACAGGAAAAAAGAATAGATTTAATTCAATAAAGAAACAGTGATGGAAACAACTGAACATTAGCCTGTACCTGTGATGGGGTAGTCCACGTAGCGTCTGGTCTTCCCATCGTAGTACTCAGTACCTTTGACAATGACCAGATGGGCAGGGAAGTTTACTCCCCAGGCCAGAGTGCTGGTGGCTATTAGTATCTGGAGACAGAGAGATTAGAGTGTCATACCTGTCATGGATTTAACAAAGTAAAGCATTAACACCTTCAGTGTCATACCTGCAACATTGATTTATATATCTGTAACTATTCATTATGTATATACCTATAGGATGATCCTCTTTGTGTATCATTCATGTATGAGAATCTACTATTTGTTTTCTACCTGTGTCACCTGTCTGTGTCATACCTGTGTGAGTTTTTTGTCTGCATATCACTGTCCTACCTGGTTCTACCTGGACCTATCAGGGTCCTACCTGGTCCTACCTGGACCTATCAGGGTCCTACCTGGATCTACCTGGACCTATCAGGGTCCTACCTGGTCCTACCTGGACCTATCAGGGTCCTACCTGGATCTTGCAGTTGACAAACAGTTCCTCCACAGTTTTCCTGTCTCTCTCGTGTAGTCCAGCGTGGTGCATGCCGATTCCGAACGCCAACGTCAGCTTCAGGTTGGACTCCCTCACCGTGGCGATGATGTCTGTCATCTGGGGAACATTAACCAATCACAGCATGAGACCTTATCTCATCAACCTATGACAGCATGAGACCTTATCCCGTCGACCAATAAGAGACACAGTAAACCAGTACACAGTGTAGGACCAGAAGACACATCCATGATGAAGAAGACATCGTTGTACATGAGCAGGGAGGGGGGCTACGGAAGGAGTGGCGATAAACTGAAAACAACATGTGGGACAAAGCAAGCAAAACATTTGAGATGGTTTTACAGGGAGAGTTACAGGGAGGACGAGAGCTACAGTGCCTTGCAAAAGTATTCATCACCCTTGGCGTTTTTCCTATTTTGTTGCATTACAACCTGTTATTTAAATGGATTTTTATTTGGATTTCATGTAATGGACATACACAAAACAGTCAAAATTGGTGAAGTTAATTAATAACGGAAAAGTGGTGCATGCATATGTATTCACCCCCTTTGCTATGAAGCCCCTAAATAAGATCTGGTGCAACCAATTACCTTCAGAAGTCACATAATTAGTTAAATAAAGTCCACCTGTGTGCAATCTAAGTGTCACATGATCTCAATATATATACACCTGTTCTGAAAGGCCCCAGAGTCTGCAACACCACTAAGCAAGGGCCACCACCAAGCAAGCGGCACCATGAAGACCAAGGAGCTATCCAAACAAGTCAGGGACAAAGTTGTGGAGAAGTACAGATCAGATGTTGGGTTATAAAAAATATCAGAAACTTTGAACATTCCACGGAGCACCATTAAATCCATTACTAAAAAATGGAAAGAATATGGCACCACAACAAACCTGCCAAGAGAGGCCGCCCACCAAAACTCATGGACCAGGCAAGGAGGGCATTAACCAGAGAGGCAACAAAGAGACCAAAGATAACCCTGAAGGAGCTGCAAAGCTCCACAGCGGAGATTTGAGTATCTGTCCATAGGACCACTTTAAGCCGTACACTCCACAGAGCTGGGCTTTATGGAGTGGCCAGCAGAAAGCCATTGCTTGAAGAAAAAAATAAGCAAACACGTTTGGTGTTCGCCAAAAGGCTTGTGGGAGACTCCCCAAACATATGGAAGAAGGTACTCTGGTCAGAAGATACTAAATTTGAGCTTTTTGGCCATCAACGAAAACACTATGTCTGGCGCAAACCCAACACCTCTCATCACCCCGAGAACACCATCCAAACAGTGAAGCATGGTGGTGGCAGCATCATGCTGTGGGGATGTTTTTCATCGGCAGGGACTGGGAAACTGGTCAGAATTGAAGGAATGATGGATGGCGCTAAATACAGGGACATTCTTGAGGGAAACCTGTTTCAGTCTTCCAGAGATTTGAGACTGGGACGGAGGTTCACCTTCCAGCAGGACAATGACCCTAAGCATACTGCTAAAGCAACACTTGAGTGGTTTAAGGGGAAACATTTAAATGTCTTGGAATGGCCTAGTCAAAGCCCAGACCTCAATCCAATTGAGAATCTGTGGTAAGACTTAAAGATTGCTCTACACCAGCGGAACCCATCCAAAGAAGGAGCTGGAGCAGTTTTGCCTTGAAGAATATGCAAAAATCCCAGTGGCTAGATGTGCCAAGCTTATAGAGACATACCCCAAGAGACTTGCAGTTGTAATAGCTGCAAAAGGTGGCTCTACAAAGTATTGACTTTGGGGAGGTGAATAGTTATGCACGATCAAGTTCTCAGTTTTTTTGTCTTATTTCTTGTTTGTATCACAAAAAAAATTATTTTGCATCTTCAAAGTGGTAGGCATATTGTGTAAATCAAAATAAGGCAGCAAAATAGGAAAAATGCCAAGGGGGGTGAATATTTTCGCAAGCCACTGTACATGTTCAGAGGAATGAAGGAGGGAGCGGGGCTAACTGCAGCATAGGACGTAATAGAGAGATCGTAAAGCTAACTTGGGCAGAGAGGAGAGGGAGGGCGGGATGGAGGGAGGGACCCCCACTGAGACTTAGGCAGCTAGCGCCAGCCGCCTGTCACTCAAACCACAGGGACTCCAGCAGCTACACGGCCAGTACAGAAACACAGCAGGGAGCGGCATATATCACTGGAACACACACACTGCAGGGCCAGGTCAACTCACACAGGGTTAAGGCCAGTGTAACACACACACTCTAAAAATACACATACAGTAAATGCCAGGTAAGGTTCTTTCGCACACACACAAAATGTGGAGCTGAAAAAAGGACAAAATGTATTTCTGCTGTATATACAGTATTAAGGACTAGTTTGCATTGTGTGTGTATATTTTAGGAGTTGGGGTTTGATGTCAGTCAGAGCTCTATATTTCCCTCAGACCACAGGCTTGGTGTGAAAGGCGAGCAGCCCATAAAACATGTTAATATCCATATTTTACAATGCCAAGCCGACTGTGACTCTATAAGGCCCAATATGAGGGATTATACACCAGACACACATCCAACACGGCTCTGCTCAGCTCTCTGTATCCTGGGGTTCTGGCAGGCCTGAGCAAACACATTGTTTTAGCGTTTTTTAGTGTGTGTTTGTATGAGAGAGATAGATGGAGGGAGAGAGAGATAGCTTGTGTGTGTGTGTGTGTGTGTGTGTGTGTGTGTGTGTGTGTGTATTGTAAGAAATTCTCCTTGTTTATGGGACCCTATACAGTGAGGGAAAAAAGTATTTGATCCCCTGCTCATTTTGTAAGTTTGCCCACTGACAAAGAAATGATCAGTCTATAATTGTAATGGAAGGTTTATTTGAACAGTGAGAGACAGAATAACAACAACAAAAATCCAGAAAAACGCATGTCAAAAATGTTAAAAAATTGATTTGCATTTTAATGAGGGAAGTAAGTATTTGACCCCCTCTCAATCAGAAAGATTTCTGGCTCCCAGGTGTCTTTTATACAGGTAACGAGCTGAGATTAGGAGCACACTCTTAAAGGGAGTGCTCCTTATCTCAGTTTGTTACCTGTATAAAATACACCTGTCCACAGAAGCAATCAATCAATCAGATTCCAAACTCTCCACCATGTCCAAGACCAAAGAGCTCTCCAAGGATGTCAGGGACAAGATTGTAGACCTACACAAGGCTGGAATGGGCTACAAGACCATCGCCAAGCAGCTTGGTGAGAAGGTGACAACAGTTGGTGCGATTATTCGCAAATGGAAGAAACACAAAATAACTGTCAATCTCCCTCGGCCTGGGGCTCCATGCAAGATCTCACCTCGTGGAGTTGCAATGATCATGAGAACGGTGAGGAATCAGCCCAGAACTACACAGGAAGATCTTGTAAATGATCTCAAGGCAGCTGGGACCATAGTCACCAAGAAAACAATTGGTAACACACTACGCCGTGAAGGACTGAAATCCTGCACCGCCCGCAAGGTCCCCCTGCTCAAGAAAGCACATATACAGGCCCGTCTGAAGTTTGCCAATGAACATCTGAATGATTCAGAGGAGAACTGGGTGAAAGTGTTGTGGTCAGATGAGACCAAAATCGAGCTCTTTGGCATCAACTCAACTCGCCGTGTTAGGAGGAGGAGGAATGCTGCCTATGATCCCAAGAACACCATCCCCACCGTCAAACATGGAGGTGGAAACATTATGCTTTGGGGGTGTTTTTCTGCTAAGGGGACAGGACAACTTCACTGCATCAAAGGGATGATGGACGGGGCCATGTACCGTCAAATCTTGGGTGAGAACCTCCTTCGCTCAGCCAGGACATTGAAAATGAGTCGTGGATGGGTATTCCAGCACGACAATGACCCAAAACACACGGCCAAGGCAACAAAGGAGTGGCTCAAGAAGAAGCACATTAAGGTCCTGGAGTGGCCTAGCCAGTCTCCAGACCTTAATCCCATAGAAAATCTGTGGAGGGAGCTGAAGGTTCGAGTTGCCAAACGTCAGCCTCGAAACCTTAATGACTTGGAGAAGATCTGCAAAGAGGAGTGGGACAAAATCCCTCCTGAGGTGTGCAAACCTGGTGGCCAACTACAAGAAACGTCTGACCTCTGTGATTGCCAACAAAGGTTTTGCCACCAAGTCATGTTTTGCAGAGGGGTCAAGTACTTATTTCCCTCATTAAAATGCAAATCAATTTATAACATTTTTGACATGCGTTTTTCAGGATTTCTTTGTTGTTATTCTGTCTCTCACTGTTAAAATAAACCTACCATTAAAATTATAGACTGATCATGTCTTTGTCAGTGGGCAAACGTACAAAATCAGCAGGGGATCAAATACTTTTTTCCTTCACTGTATGTATGTATTGTAAGAAATCCTCCTTGTTTATGGGACCCTATTGTCAGACACACATGTTAAGGTAATTACAGCCCATCTTCTATCAGAGCACATTTTCTCACATCTTGAAATAATCCTAAAGTATGCAGAGAAAATAATGGGAGATGACACAGGCTTTTCCTGTAGAAGATGGTTTGAGTTCCCTCTGTAATTACACTAAAACCAGTGCTTAGAGAGAGAGAATATCAGGAGGAGGAAGGAGAGGACGAGAAAGCAGAGAGGATGAGGAATAGGAAGATTGGAGGAATAGAAGAACCGAGAGAAAGAAAGAGGAGAAAGAGCGAGAGAAAGAGAGAGCGAGCGAGAGAGAGAGAAAGAGAGAGAGACTAAGAGAGAGCGAGCGAGAGAGAAAGAGAGAGAGAAATACTGTAGATGTTGTACACAGCTCTGACTACAGGGTTAGTTCCACTAGGATGTAAAAAGTATAAGCCTGGTCACCTGAGTCTCGTCCTGGTGCAGCCACTGTTTGGGGTCGTCCTCGGTGGCCAGGAAGGCTATCAGGTCAAGAGCTGTCAGACGAGTCTGTCGCCGCGACGACACAAAGATCAGAACAGGCTTGGCTGGAGAGTGACTGCGAATTGCTGGAGAGAGAGAGAGGGGGGGGATGCACAGTGTAGTTGCATACTTAGTGTGTGTTTCTGTGTGTGGTATACTAAAGCAATAAGGTTCGAGGGGGTTGTGGTATATGCAAAAAATATACCACGGCTAAGGGCTGTTCTTATGCACGACGCAACACGTCGCAATAAGGCACCCCAGGGGTGCCTTATTGCTATTATAAACTGGTTACCAACATAATTAGAGCAGTAAAAATAAATGTTTTGTCATACCCGTGGTATACGGTCTGATATACCACGGCTGTCAGCCAATCAGCATTCAGGGCTCGAACCATCCAGTTTATAATGTACCTTGGAACACAGGCTTGTTCATGCTGGCCATGCGGGGGCAGTAGTGCTGTCCTGGGAAGCCGTGGATGTGAACCTCCAATGGGACGGGACGCACAGATGGCCGGAAGTTAAACAAACCCACCTGTAAGAGAGGGGGGGGAGAGGAGAAGTGAGAGAGAGAGAGTTAGACAGAGTGGATGAAAGAGAACCATATGGACATATAACTACAGAAAGAGAATAAATGTCTTCTCTCAGTCAGTGAGAGAGAGAGAGAGACAGAGTGGATGAAAGAGAACCAGAGCGAGAGAGAGCGATAGATAGATAAAGTGAGTCCAGCTGGCAGCGAGGCCCATCTGGGTGTCTAAAGGTTTGTCATTGTCCCTGTCCGGGGGAGAGGGACAGGGAACTGCACGCTTTTTGTCTGTTGTGCTCTATAAGGCTCGCTGGGTAGGGCAGCAGTGCATTGTGGCGTGTGGAGTGGCCAGGCAGGGCAGGCGCGTGTGTACACATATCTAAAAGCCTGGAAAATGGATTGGGCATCTAAACCCAGCCAACAGCCCCAGTCCCTCTCGTCCCCAGTCTAAACAGCCAGATTTATAACCAGCCAATCTGTCTGCCAGGGACACTCTGCAACAGTAACACAACGTTTAGACAACCAATACTGTCACAGAGAAGACTGGAATGGCATGATACAGTTGGAATTAGAGCTCAATGTTTGAAAAGCATTACAAATGACATTATGGTAACACTTTATAATAACTTTCAGAAATATGTAGTTGTAAATGCTTTTATAAATGTTATATACAGTGGGGGAAAAAAGTATTTAGTCAGCCACCAATTGTGCAAGTTCTCCCACTTAAAAAGATGAGAGAGGCCTGTAATTTTCATCATAGGTACACGTCAACTATGACAGACAAATGGAGGAAAAAAAATCCAGAAAATCACATTGTAGGATTTTTAATGAATTTATTTGCAAATTATGGTGGAAAATAAGTATTTGGTCACCTACAAACAAGCAAGATTTCTGGCTCTCACAGACCTGTAACTTCTTCTTTAAGAGGCTCCTCTGTCCTCCACTCATTACCTGTATTAATGGCACCTGTTTGAACTTGTTATCAGTATAAAATACACCTGTCCACAACCTCAAACAGTCACACTCCAAACTCCACTATGGCCAAGACCAAAGAGCTGTCAAAGGACACCAGAAACAAAATTGTAGACCTGCACCAGGCTGGGAAGACTGAATATGCAATAGGTAAGCAGCTTGGTTTGAAGAAATCAACTGTGGGAGCAATTATTAGGAAATGGAAGACATACAAGACCACTGATAATCTCCCTCGATCTGGGGCTCCACGCAAGATCTCACCCCGTGGGGTCAAAATGATCACAAGAACGGTGAGCAAAAATCCCAGAACCACACGGGGGGACCTAGTGAATGACCTGCAGAGAGCTGGGACCAAAGTAACAAAGCCTACCATCAGTAACACACTACGCCGCCAGGGACTCAAATCCTGCAGTGCCAGACGTGTCCCCCTGCTTAAGCCAGTACATGTCCAGGCCCGTCTGAAGTTTGCTAGAGTGCATTTGGATGATCCAGAAGAGGATTGGGAGAATGTCATATGGTCAGATGAAACCAAAATATAACTTTTTGGTAAATACTCAACTCGTCGTGTTTGGAGGACAAAGAATGCTGAGTTGCAACCAAAGAACACCATACCTACTGTGAAGCATGGGGGTGGAAACATCATGCTTTGGGGCTGTTTTTCTGCAAAGGGACCAGGACGACTGATCCGTGTAAAGGAAAGAATGAATGGGGCCATGTATCGTGAGATTTTGAGTGAAAACCTCCTTCCATCAGCAAGGGCATTGAAGATGAAACGTGGCTGGGTCTTTCAGCATGACAATGATCCCAAACACACCGCCCGGGCAACGAAGGTGGCTTTCGTAAGAAGCATTTCAAGGTCCTGGAGTGGCCTAGCCAGTCTCCAGATCTCAACCCCATAGAAAATCTTTGGAGGGAGTTGAAAGTCTGTGTTGCCCAGCGACAGCCCCAAAACATCACTGCTCTAGAGGACATCTGCATGGAGGAATGGGCCAAAATACCAGCAACAGTGTGTGAAAACCTTGTGAAGACTTACAGAAAACGTTTGACCTGTGTCATTGCCAACAAAGGGTATATAACAAAGTATTGAGAAACTTTTGTTATTGACCAAATACTTATTTTCCACCATAATTTGCAAATAAATTCATTACAAATCCTACAATGTGATTTTCTGGATTTTTCTTTCTCATTTTGTCTGTCATAGTTGACGTGTACCTATGATGAAAATTACAGGCCTCTCTCATCTTTTTAAGTGGGAGAACTTGCACAATTGGTGGCTGACTAAATACATTTTTTTCCCCACTGTAAAATGTTTTTCAGCAGATATACAATTAATCTAAAAAACAACATACTAAGTGAACGTAAAGACATGGCAATAGCCCAGAAAACACAGGCAACGTGTGGTTTTCATGGGTGACTGGGGTCATGTAGGTCATGCAGACATACAGGAGTTCCTATCTCTCTCTGCGGTGGACAGGGAGGTTATTAAATACCCTTCTGATATGATTCTGATATTATTACTGCTATCATTATTATTGGGACTGGCCAAGTCATCTGTCTGTATTGGTACAGTGATTTATGTTGATTACCAGAGCAACTCCAGCATGGCTCCAGAGAAACAGGACTGCAAACCATTACTGTGCTGTGGTCAAAACTATAACATGGATTCCCTGCCAAAAATGTTGGTATTATTCTAATAACTCTTATTGTATATATTTATCAAATATGAAAGGGGAGACGGATAAGTGAACCCTAAAAAACACTGACTAACACAAAACATGTGGTTAAAGGTTGGCTTGAGAACACCAATGCCAATTCCAAAACCTCCAACTGATGATGATAGAAACAGGAAAGCTCACAAACATGAACTGTATCTGAACACAGGACAGGAGGTCAAAAAGGTGAAAGGGTGAGCTTGTTTAAACTACAGGAGATGTCTTGTCTATGTGAAACTGAGGCTAACGTGATGGTATGATCAGGGTATAACACTGTTGTAATGCCTGATTCAGATAAAACAACTGATCCTAGATCCTAGTGCAACTCCTACCAGGAGCGGCGTTTCACGATGCTAGTAGTGTCTAGTATGTGGTTGCTATGTAGAGCTCACCTGTCCAATCCCTAGCCAGTCGGCGAGGTCTCGTGCGTTGGCCAGGGCCGTGGACAGGCCCACCACGCGGACAGTCTTTTTGGTGTGGGAGGAGATGAAGTTGGTCCTGGAAACTATGACCTCCAGCACAGGACCTCTGTCCTCCCCTGGGATACAGACACAGTGGTATGGTCCAGTGTGAGACAGAGTGGTACGATCCAGTGTGAGAGAGTTTGACAAAGCACTTCACTATGGAGAGTAGTATTATAACTCTTGAATTCTATAAGAATTCTGTTTGTATGAGGGTAAAAGTTAAGGCTCTATAGAAGGTTCTGTTTGTATGAGGGTAAAAGTTAAGGCTCTATAGAAGGTTCTGTTTGTATGAGGGTAAAAGTTAAGGCTCTATAGAAGGTTCTGTTTGTATGAGGGTAAAAGTGTAGGCTCTATAGGAGGTTCTGTTTGTATGAGGGTCTATGAGGGTAGAAGTTAAGGCTCTATAGAAGGTTTTGTTTGTATGAGGGTTTATGAGGGTAAAAGTTAAGGCTCTATAGAAGGTTTGTATGAGGGTAAAAGTTAAGGCTCTATAGAAGGTTTGTATGAGGGTAAAAGTTAAGGCTCTATAGAAGGTTCTGTTTGTATGAGGGTAAAAGTTAAGGCTCTATAGAAGGTTCTGTTTGTATGAGGGTAAAAGTTGAGGCTCTATAGAAGGTTCTGTTTGTATGAGGGTTTATGAGGGTAAAAGTTTAGGCTCTATACAAAGTTTTGATTGCATGGGGTTTGTGAGGCAAGAACCAGATGGATAGATATGAAAGATCGCTCTATATGCTTCTAAGTGGAACTATGCTGTGGTACCTAGCAGATGGATCTCGTCGATGATGAGGATGGCTACTTTCTGGACGTAGCTGCGGTTCTGCCAGGAGCGACTCACGCCGTCCCACTTCTCTGGCGTGGTCACGATCAGGTCGGCCGCGGCGATGGCCCGCATGTCTGGAGTCACATCACCTGTCAGCTCCACAACCCTGGGGACGAGAAGAGAGGGAAGGGAGTGAGGGAGGAGAGAGAGAGAAAGAGACGATAGATAGATGGCTAGATAGATGTGAATACAGAAATCCATGCTTATAACCCTGAGTCTCACTCACTTCTTCCCCAGTTTTTCCTCTATTCTGACCTTCCAGTCCTCGATCCTCTCCCTGACCAGAGCTTTCAGAGGGGCAATGTACACCACCTGAGAACACACACACAGGAAGGATATAAACAGAGATAAATGTATAGAGAGAGAAAAAGAGAGCGATGGAGAGAGTGAAAGGGGGGGTGGCAGGCAGACAGACCTTGGAGGTAGGGTACTGGTTGAAGACTCGGAACATGGCCAACTCGGCAGCGATGGTTTTACCGGAGCCCGTTGGCGCCCCCAGCAGGACGTTGGTGTCGGTGTGGTAGAGCGTGTGGAAGATCTGTGTCTGGATGGGGTTGAAGTGGGTGAACTTGTACAGATTCTCGTACTCCGTGTTCCCCAGGGCGGTGATGGGCAACGGCTGCAGGTCCAGCAGCTCTGAGAATCCACAGGGCAACATTGAGACAACGTTTGGGTTAATTTGTCAAAGAAAAAAGACAAAGAAAGGTGTACGTGTGAAGTATGAAGAGTTGTTTCATCTGTACACTTCTGAGGGTTCACCTGTCTGTCTGTGTGTGCGTGTGAAGAAGTAAATGTGTGTGTGTGTGTGTGTGTGTGTGTGTGTGAAGAAGTCAATGTGTGTGTGTGTGTTTGCGTGTGTGTGCATAAGTCTGAATGTGTGTGTGCATGTTGTACAGTACCAGTGTGTGGGGGGTGTCTCTCAGGCAGGATGAGGTGTTGGAAGTTAATGATGCAGACAGCCTCTGAACCCAGCCACCGGTCTGACACAGCTCTGATGTAGTACTGGGAGGGCATGGGTTCAAAGATGGGGATGGTGAACACCACCTGTTGGGGCTCCCCACTCACCACCTGGAAAACACACACACAACAAGGTAAGTATGACTAGGACTAGGCTCAACCATATCCACTGATACAGGGTCAGATTTATTCCATACCCATAATGGTTAAGGTTAGGATTAGGGGTCAGGTAATCTGATCCTAGATCTGTAGTTAGGGGCAACTTCTACCTCAAGGGAACACAGGAGAACAAGTGGCTCTCAGACACATTCTAGAAGCTAATGCTACCCAGAAACCCACCTGTTTCTTCTGTAGGAGGAAGTACTCTGAGTGGTAGATGTGATCGTTGATGGGGTCCTCCACCCACAGCCACCAGGGCTCTCCCACTGAACCATGACACTGAGAGAGGAGAGGAGAGTAGAGTAGAGGAGAGGAGAGGAGAGGAGAGGAGAGGAGAGGAAGAGGAAGAGGCAGAGGAAGGGAGGAGGGAGACAGAAGCATGAAGCATCGGTGGCATTTGAAGATCAGAGCACTCCAAGGTTTTTTAACCAGATAGTAGCATTTCAAAGCGATGCAATGTAATTGTGGATTTGTTAGTAGGTCCGTGTGTTGTGGTGCATGTGTGTATGTGTGTAAAACCTTCAGGAATGGGTTTTGGGGTTACTCCAAACAGAAGCCACAGCCCTCTCCTCCCCCTTCTCCTCAGTAGGAGAAGGAGGTGCACTGTACTGTGTATCTCTCTGCTCTGAGCTGACCCCCTGTAGAACACTGACCGGTACGCTAATTACTTTCCTCTGCTGTGGAAACAACTGCTGGCTGGCTAACTGACCACAGGTCCAGGAGACTGGTTTATGACACATGGAGAGAGGAGACAGTCCAGTTTCCACAGACAAAACACACTAAAACAACAGCTATAATTTCATCTTCTGGACTGGTCCCTAGCCCTCGTGTAAATGTCTAAAGATTGATGTTTTTTTATTTTTTAAACCTTTATTTAACTAGGCAAGTCAGTTTAGGACAAAATCTTATTTACAATAACGGCCTACCCCGGCCAAACCCGGACGACACATGGCCAATTGTGCGCCGCCCTATAGGACCCCCAAATCACACCAGATTGTGATACAGCCTGGAATCAAACCAGGGTCTGTAGTGACGCCTCTAGCACTGAGATGCAGTGCCTTAGACCGCTGCGCCACTCGGGAGCCCTGATAAAGATATCAGGGAGGCTACTCTTGATTAGGGCCAAGAGTTATTCCCAAACATGTGACCTGAAGCAGGAACAATTCTGGGTCCTACTCATGTTAAATGCACAACATTTGGATGACCCAAAACTAAAAATACTCCTGAAGGGGGAGGGGAAACATGCATTAATATTTGAAAAAACGACATCCAACTTGTCTGTTTCCCTATTAGAATGAGTCAATATCCTGGAGTCCATGGCTTGGGTTAGAGTTACGGAGAAGGAGATCTCATGTGTCTCTACATGTGTTGGCTAGCCTGCACAGCAAGGCGTGTGTACATATGCAGCAGGGATCACTGGCTAAGCTGGGGGTGTTCCATTACAACTCTCCCATGAACAGAGCATGCATTGCTAATCACACAAACATTCATCTTCATACGCAGCCTGGCTACAATGGGCCTCCTATTCCACCCTGACTCCCTTACAAACTACAGGAGTCATCTGCCTCAATGATATACTCCAATCTCCATAGAGATCCTATAGCCTAATTCGCATTTGAATGATGTACTGTATATTCCCTCCATTGGACAGGTTTAGGCTAGTTGGACATGGCTCTACTTATGGACAGCAGACCTGGGTTCTAATAGAATATGAAATATTTCAAATACTTAGCTGTGTTTGAATGATCTTGCCTGGCGCAATGGAACCAATAGAATAGTCCCAAAAGTGGAAAGCCCCATCCATCTGGCACACCAGGCAGGCTCAAGCAAATGTAGTATAAAAGTTGCAGGATAATACTAGAAGAAGGTGATGCACCTAAACACTGATCTAGAATCAGCCATCTTCCCTTTAAATAAACCTTAAATTCAACTTTCAACCATTAAAATAAAAAAGAGCCATTGTAGACTAACACTTCCAGAGATAAAGTCTGTGATGAGAGGGAAACACAGTGGTGGGACTCTGCAGGGTTGTTTCAGCAGCTGGCTGCTCCTCCTTGTTTATTTGCAGAAGCTACAGAGGTAGAACAGCAGTGGGATTCCCACTTTTCACTCATTACTCTAACACTACCACTGGCTGAGTACTCTAACACTACCACTGGCTGAGTACTCTAACACTACCACTGGCTGATTACTCTACTACCACTGGCTGATTACTCTAACACTACCACCGGTTGATTACTCTAACACTACCACTGGCTGAGTACTCTAACACTACCACCGACTGAGTACTCTAACACTACCACTGGCTGAGTACTCTAACACTACCACTGGCTGATTACTCTAACACTACCACCGGCTGAGTACTCTAACACTACCACTGGCTGAGTACTCTAACACTACCACTGGCTGAGTACTCTAACACTACCACTGGCTGATTACTCTAACACTACCACCGGCTGAGTACTCTAACACTACCACTGGCTGAGTACTCTAACACTACCACTGGCTGAGTACTCTAACACTACCACTGGCTGAGTACTCTAACACTACCACTGGCTGAGTACTCTAACACTACCACTGGCTGAGTACTCTAACACTACCACTGGCTGATTACTCTAACACTATCACTGGCTGAGTACTCTAACACTACCACTGGCTGAGTACTCTAACACTACCACTGGCTGAGTACTCGAACACTACCACTGGCTGAGTACTCTAACACTATCACTGGCTGGAGGAAGAGAGGAGCAGGGCCACTGGGGGAGAGGATAGCTCCATGCTGACAGACTACTGACAGTTCACACTAACTAACACATTTCTACTTAGCAGCATTTAGACACACTTAGAAAGTGCTCTGATAATGTCTACTGTTGTGTAGTGTGTGTGTGTGAGAGAGAGAGAGAGAGAGAGAGAGAGAGAGAGAGAGAGAGAGAGAGAGAGAGAGAGAGAGAGAGAGAGAGAGAGAGAGAGAGAGAGAGAGAGAGAGAGAGAGAGAGAGAGATCGAGGTGATCCTAGGTGAGGTCTACATGGTTACCTGGTCGTGCCACTTGAAGTCGGGGGTGATCTGGAGGCGGACCCTGAGCACGGTGCGTGTGATTGGTTGGATGGTGGCCTCCATCAGTATGGAAGGGATCTGGTGGACACACTGCTTCACCTTCAACCCGATGTTCACGTGATGGAGCATGTGACCTGGGACACACAGAGAGAGGGGAGTGGTGTTACTACAGCACGCTGCACGAGCGAGCGCGCGCACACACACACGCACGCACACACGCGCGCACACACACACAGCTCTACAGAACACAATAGAATTCATGTCTAATTTGGTAGTACACTACATCTGGCCCAGTATTGTCTCACCTATCTCGTCCTTCTGCATGTCTTTCAGTTTGTCCACAGTGAGTTTCTTCTCCTCCAGACGAGCCAGTACGTTGTGAGGCAGGATGGAGAACTGTCTCAGGGGGTGAGCGAAGCCCCACAGACGCTTGTCTATCACTTTACACAGGTTGAGCAGCCGGTAGGTCATGGCAGGCCAGCGCTTCCTCAGAGCAATCTCAAACAGAGCCCTGACGATACGAGCTGCGTTCTACACAGGGACGAATAGACACACAGTTACAATTTGAGTGGCATTCTATAGTAGAAAAATAAGGCCAGACAGATAGTCACAATTGGAATAGTGTATTACAGCAGGTGTAAAAAGACAGACATAGGCTACAGCCAGACTTGGAGCAGTGTTCTACAATGGGTACAGCAGGACAGAGCGAGTCATGCAGAGACTGAAATAATACATCAAGATGTAGGACGATTAATCATGTCTGATCGAGAGCCGAGGGACTGGTATGATCAGGCTCTGTTCTGAAACATGGGTCAGGCCTGGCTGTGCACTGATGGATTGCTCATGTCTGTCCTGACGGATGTGTCAGGTGGTTGGTGCTGCTCGCTGATAAACTGGTCAGATCTGACCTGGCTGGGCTCTGATTGATTTGGGCAGGTGTTAATGACATCTGATGGATTGGTAGAGTCTGGCCGTGCGGTGATTGATCGTTTGGGGTCTGGTTCTGTTTTGATGGATAAGTCGAGGCGAGGCTGCTATCTGTGTTAGATTGGCCAGGTCTGCCTGTGTCCGGGACATGTGGTTCAGTGGGAGGATGGACAGAGACAGGCAGGCAGGCAGACAGAGACAGACAGGCATATAGACAGGCAGAGACACAGAAACACCTGCTGGGCCAGATGTTGGTCTGCTGCTGGTTAAAAGGCCACTAGGGCCACCGAGCTCCTCCATCAAACCCTTTGGAGAGAAAACCCTACACTAACACCCTTACTAAGCCTACACTCATACTCCAAATAACAACCAACAGCCAAAACACATCAGTCCTCACAGTCCGAGTCACGGCACCAACATAGTTCCAACCAGGGAGATTATTGAGATTGATGTTTTAGCTGTCTTGCTTCTCCAGTTATTCTGTGTCAATGTGTCTTTAAGAGCATTGATGCGGTAAACATAGGTGAACTGTGGTCTCAGGTCTCTCAGCGCTCACGTACAATAACCTACTCTCTCAGGAGAACTCCTGGTGTCCTGCGGTCAAGTACACCGGGCTGCAGAACTGCTCTATCTATCATCCAGTTGCTAAAGCCATTGAGGAGTGTGTGTGTATGCATGAGAGACAGGGAGTTAGCCTGTCAGTGTGTGTGTGTGAGAGAGGGAGAGCGAGAGATAGTGAGTCTGCCAATGTTTATGAGTGTGTGCACATATATGTATGCAACTTTATCTCTGTGCTTATGTGTGTGTGTGAGAGTCTCTGTTGGTGTGTGGTGGCAGTGGGAGTATCATACGGCAACAGGACCTATCAGTCCTCAGTCTGGATTAATCATCAGATCCCCTCTATTCCACTATGACCGCCTGCCTCTCGGACACAGCCATCCAAACCGGCTGCACATCTGAAATCGGGCGAAATAGGAGCAAAGAGGGAATTTGCTGTGAACTATTCCAAATATTCAGCCACATGGAATCAGTTACCACGAGAAACCATGGATAGATGGGTTCAGCAGAGGATGGGAAGAGGGGATGGGACTGAGGGGAGATGCCAAAAAGATTCCAGGCTATCAGTCACTGTGAAATATGCACCAGCCATATTACTTTCCATCAGATATATCAAACCATTTGATTTTCATAAAGAGCATAATGCCGAGATGCCGGCATGGCAGATTAACTGTGACAGTTCATGAAAGCCTCTTGATCCCTCTGAAACAATGGAGATGCTGGTACAAACAGGAAACACGTTTATTGATGTGTATGATATGATTAGTTAAGACACCATTTATAAACCCCTATCAGTACACCAGTATGATTGAAACATTCTGCTCTAGGACGCGGAGCACATGTGCTGCTGGCTTAGGGAAGGGGAAGTCTTGGCAGTGGCACCACCTAGCAGGGGACACAGGGGTACAGCTGAACCCCTCAGAGGGGCTAGGCTATCTCAGTTCAGTTTGGGGGTGAAGCAGAGTATGTACACATGTTGAGGTTTCTTCAGGTATGGTTCAGTTTGTATGAGTGTGTGTGTATGTGAGAAACAGACAGAGAGTGCGTGTGTGTAATGTGTGTGTGTGTGTGTAATGTGTGTGTGTGTGTGTGGTGCTGTGCCTGTAACCTACCTGTGCTACGTAGGACAGGTCTGAGATGAGGGAGAAGCTGTCCACCTCTCCCCGTCCGATGTAGGTCTGCAGTAGGATGTTGATCTTGCCGTATCCGTTCTCCACTCCGCCTGCAGCAGGCAGCTCACAGTAGTTACACAGCATCTGCTCTAGCTCCTCCATCTCCTCATCACGCACCTGGAAAAACACACACGGGCACACACACACACACACACACACACAGGAGTCTTTCCACATGGGTACTCAAACTATATCAAGACCTAGCTATACTGTTGAGCAGGTGTCCTGCAGCATTCTATAATTAAGCAATAAGGCACGAGGAGGTGTGGTATATGGTCAATATACCACAGCAAAGGACTGTTCTTATGCAAGACGCAACGCGGAGTGCCTGGATACAGCCCTTAGCCGTGGTAAATTGCCCATATATCACAAACCCCCGAGGTGCCTTATTGCTATAATAAACTGGTTACCAACGTAATTAGAGCAGTAAAAATAAATGTTTTGTCATACCTGTGGTATTCGGTCTGATATACCACGGCTGTCAGCCAATCAGAATTTAGTGCTCGAACCACCCAGTTTATAATGTGTGATGAGTGACCTCTCAGCGTGACCTGTGACCTCTCACCTTGACCTGTTCAAACTCCTCAGCCTTGGAGACGATGCTGAGGATGTCAGCCTCTGTCTTCTGGGAGTCGAACAGCTCGTTGAACGTCTGCATGGAGGAGGTGGACAAACACAACCATCAAATTGACATAAGGAACAGCTGTTATCTAGTTGTATATTGCATGTTACTGTACCACCATGAGCTTTTTTTAGATAATACCATGCCATATTACACCTACACAGAAGGATATTTATACCCGGTTACAATAATATAATACTACATTGGAGTACACCAAACATTAGGAACACCTTCCTAATATTGAGTTTCACCCCCTTTTGCCTTCAGAACAGCCTCAATTCGTCAGGGCATGGACTCATGGAAAGCATTCCACAGGGATTTTGACTTCATTGCTTCCCACAGTTGTATCAAGTAGGCTGGATGTCCTTTGGGTGGTGGACCATTCTTGATACACACAGGAAACTGTTGAGCGTGGAAAAACCCAGCAGCGTTGCAGTTCTTGACACAAACCGGTACGCCTGGCATCTACTACCATACTCCGTTCAAAGGCACTTCAATATTTTTTCTTGCCCATTCACCCTCTGAATGGCACACATACACAATCCATGTCTCAACTGTCTCAAGGCTTAAAAATCATTATTTAACCTGCCTCCTCCTCTTCCTCTTCACTGATTGAAATTGATTTATCAACTGACATCAATAAGGGATCATAGCTTTTACCTGGATTCACCTGGTCAGTCAATGTCATGGAAAGAGCAGGTGTTCTTAATGTTTTGTATACTCAGTGTACAATACAACATAGTACATATAATATAATATCATGTTATGGAACTCTGGTGTACCTCCATGGTGTTGTATTTGATGTAGAAATGACTGGCGGTTCTGCCCAGGTCAGTGGAGGCGAAGTATCCTGTCCTCTCCTCAAAGCGGATCATCCTGGCCTTGTCCAGCTTCCTGGCTGCCATCACCACCAGCTCCTTACGGTACAGCTCCAGACCTGGGTCCATCTAACACAGAGACAGAACAGTAAGAGGAGAGAGTGTACAGTAGAGTGTGTGTGTGTATGCGTGTATGTGTGTGTGTGTGCGTGCATGCGTGTGTACCTGGTAGGCCTTGTGGTTGATCCCGTAGGCCAGCGGGTTGGCTCTCATGCGGATGTACAGGTAGGTGTAACTCAGCCATCTCACTGCCTCCTCCACGTTAGTCACAGTCCCTAGTGACACCTGCAGAGAGAGGGAGAAAGAGAGAGATCAATAACATCACATTCACCTTCAGTCATTTCAGCCCCCTAGCAGCACCTGGTGGAGATTCCATACTCAGCATTGATTCCTTCTCGATGAGTCCTCATTGAATTCTTGTGGGTTCCATCTAGTGGTGACTTGCTGTACTGTGTTTATTTAGTGAAAAGGGTATATGGTTGGAGATGAGAAAATAACGTGATTGAAGGGGGCCAGAGTGGCATCTGATGTCAAACTGGGAACGCTGTTCTGACTTTGTGGCTGTGTTATCTAGTGGAGATCGCTCTGTCATTTCCTGGTCGCTAAAATTCAACACTGTTTGCTCAATTTCAGTTTATGTGAAAAAACAAGCACTGAATAGTGTAGGGAATCATTGTACCATCTAGATTGTTGTGAAATATATTTTCAATAAAACATTTGTTTTGGTCCACCAGCTTCAAACAGCTGTAAAAACAAAAACAAATGTTATTGAAAATAAATTTCACAGTGATTTCAGTGACAATGATTCCCTACACTACTCAGTGCTTGTTTTCTCACATACACTGAAATTGATCGAACAGTGTAGAATTTTAGCAACCAGGAAATGACAGAGCAATCTGCACTAGATAAAACATCCACAAAGTCAGAACAGCTTCCTCATTTTGACAACAGATGCCGCTTCGGCAGCAGAAATCAATAGGCAAATATCACAGCCAATCACAACACTGGCAGGTAAGTAATACTGTGAGACACAATCATTCCACTATTAGCGGCAGATAATGTGTAACACCCTTAAAAATATTTTTTACATATTGGACCATGCATATAGCCTATGCATGGTCCATATTATCAGGTATGCCTTTAGCAATAAGCAGTATCACCTGTAGCCTAACTGATGCAGCATAATGGCTATAAATAAATAGGCTGAAGCATGGGTTTGCCTATGTGCATTTACCCTATTGGGCTTGTTACGGATACAGGTATCCTGTGTTTTTGTGTGTTTCTCTCCTTCTGCCCTAATCACAGGTGTCCTGTATGTTCCTGATTGGTGGTCGTTGAGGTGTCTGCTGATTGGACCAATCAGTGAACATTCCTGTGAATAGCACCACCTGTTACTCGTTTGTTGAATCACACAGCCCATTGTATAAAAACCAGTCTTGTGTTTGTTGAGAAGGAGAGAGACTTTTTCCATATGTGAGTATGGACACGGTGGTGTCCTGTGTGAATTGTGTACTCACTAAGTTGTTGGTTACCCTATTGGTAACTTTATTAGAATATATTTCTTTACCTGAGTGTGGATACTGTTGTATCCTGTGTGGTGTGTACGTATATAATTGCTGATTACCCTGTTTGGTAGCTTTGTGTGTTTCTGGGAAAAGGGGAGTTTAAGCTAGTTGCCCTTGGGCGTACATTACCCGTAGGAAGAACTCTGTCTATAAACACTAGTGAGACCTGAGCGGACCACCCACTGTATTTTTGTATGGTAGCAGTAGCCTAGCGGTTCTTGAGGCAGGCAAGATCAGTTTAGGGGGTTTTACACTATTGTTTCATTTCTTGGGTCCTGCTCAGCCCTTTTTCCCAAACCCTTACCGTGTGTTCAGCAATAAACACTTTGTGTTTGACGGTAGTTCATGGTTGTTGTGTCATTTTTGGTTCTCACTGTTCCCTGCCACACTTATAATTTACATGAATTTATGTTACGGGTCTCATGTCCATCCACCCTAGATGTTTAGAGCCACGGGGTTCGTAACATAAAGTGGGGGCTCGTCTGGGATCCTATCTATCCCATGATACTCATGTAAATTAGTCAGTGTCTGGTTCAGTGTTGAGCTTGGCAGCTGTAACTACCTGTTTTTTTTTTGTGTGTTCAGTAGTCGACGGCTCGTGTTGCTAGTAGGATGGCTACTTTTGAGTTGGAGGCATTTTTGGAAAACCCTACGTGGGGGTTTTTGAGAATTGCCGTGAGAGTGGATCTACAGGTTTTGGCTGACCACTTTTCTGTACCCATACCGAGGGGTTTAGTGAAAGCAGAAGTTAGGGAAGTAGTGCTAGCGATATTGTTAAACGAGCGAGTGCTTGAGTTACCGCCGCCTGAGTCTGCTGCTCCGGTGGGGGATGTGGTTGCTGTTCCTGTAAGCCCATCAGTGTCTGAGGACGAGGCTAAGGCTCCAGCCACATTGCCCCGTTATGACCCACTCTCCCCACTGACTGACAGTGATGCCAGGATCGATGTCCGCTCGACACGGCTCCAAATGGAGGCGGAAGAGCGGGCACAAATCAGGCAAGACAAGCTGGAGATGCGTAAGCTAGAGGCAGAACTGGAGACGCGTAAAATGGAAATGGAGATGCGTAAGATGGAACTGGAGGTGCGTAAAATGGAACTAGAGGCAGAAACAGCGAGGTTAGTCTCTGCTAATACTATGCCTGCTAGTGAGCCATCCTCACCAGCTGTGTCATCTGCTACGTTTGATATTAGTAGACAGATCACCTTGGTACCTGTGTTCAGGGAGTCAGAGGTTGATTCCTATTTCAGTGTTTTTGAACGGATAGCGGTAGCATTGAAATGGCCCAAAGAGGTATGGTGCCTATTACTTCAGTGTAAACTAACAGGTAAAGCCCAAGAGGTTCTGGCAGCGCTACCTCTTGAAGACAGTTTGAATTATGAAGTGGTCAAAGCTACTGTTCTTCGTGCCTATGAGCTTGTTCCTGAGGCATATCGACAAAGATTTAGGTCTCATAAAAGTCTCCTACTCAGACTTATGTGGAGTTTGCTAGAGACAAAGGAAATCTGTTTGACAAATGGCACAGTGCTAGTAAGGTAACTGATTTTAACTCTCTACGGGAGTTAATCTTGTTAGAAGAGTTTAAAAATTGCTTACCCGAACGCATTGTAGTTTATCTGAACGAACAGAAAGTATCCTCACTGTCGGAAGCGTCTGTATTGGCAGACGAGTTTGTGTTGACGCATAAGAGCGTGTTTTCGGCTCGATACGGAGAGCAGGGGCTGCGGAGTTGCTAACTTTTAGTCCTAGTCGACCAGCAGTACATCCAGCGCGCCCAAAAGATGTGCGTCACTGTTTCTATTGTCATAAGGTGGGACATTTGGTTAGTGATTGCTTTTTGCTTAAACGCAAACCGGGGATGCCTCAGCACGCCAGGCCACCAACGGGTGTTGGGCTGATTCGTACGGTTGTAAGGCCGGAATCAAGACAGAAGCCTCATAGTGAATGTGGTTTGAAAGTCCCTGTCCCAGATCACAGTTATGAACCGTTCATTTTTGAGGGGTTTGTTTCTATATCAGATGATGAAGCGTCTCAGCGTCCAGTTAGAATCCTCAGAGATACTGGTGCGGCGCAGTCGTTCATACTAGCTGATGTGTTGCCCTTGTCTAATAATACATATTGTGGTTCCAGTGTGTTAGTACAAGGAATTGAAATGGGATTTGTTCCAGTGCCATTGCACTTTGTGAACGTACACTCTGAGTTAGTCAGTGGATTGTTCAGAGTTGGCGTACGTCCTATGTTGCCAGTAAAAGGTGTGACATTTATAATGGGCAACGATATTGCCGGAGGAAAGGTGATACCCGTATTGGAGGTAATGGATAAAAGTGACCAGTCTCTCTCCGAGGAGCTGGCACAGGGTTATCCAGATGTGTTCCCGCTTGTGCTGTCACACGTGCTCAAGCACGACAAGTGGGTGAAGTGGTAGATTTGTCAGACACGATTCTATTCAGAGAGTGTGACCCAGAGGATAGTTCGGGTGCTACTTCTGGTAAGCTGGTGCAGTCTGACCAACAGCCCAGAGAAAGGAAGAAGGATGTGGAACTTGTTGCTGAGGCAATACAGTTACCAGTTACTCGTGAGCAGCTGATCGCTAACCAACAGGTTGACATTAGCCTGGCTAAATGTTTTTCTAGTGTTGTCTCAGAGGACGAGCTAAAGAAGGAAAACATGGCATACTTCATTGATGGTAATCTCCTCATGCGTAAATGGACATCCCATGTTGACGCTGGCGGAGATTGGAATGCTGTTTACCAAATAGTGATTCCTACAGCCTTTCGACAAAATGTTTTATCCCTCGCTCATGATCACCAGTGGTCCGGACATCTGGGAGTCACCAAGACTTATGATCGTGTTTTGCGACATTTCTTTTGGCCTGGCTTAAAACAAGATGTGGCTCGGTTCTGTCAGACTTGCCACACCTGTCAAGTAGTTGGGAAACCGAACCAGGTTATTTCCCCCGCGCCTCTTTGTCCCATACCGGCCATAGGTGAACCATTCGAACATGTGATGGTTGATTGTGTTGGACCATTACCAAAAACAAAATCTGGTAACCAGTTTATGTTGACAATTATGTGTGTGGCCACCAGGTACCCAGAGGCAATTCCTCTGCGAAGGATTACTGCTCCGGTGGTGAGTAAAGCGTTGATCAAATTCTTCTCAACTTTTTGGATTACCTAAGGTGATACAAACTGATCAGGGTACCAATTTCCTTTCTAAACTTTTCAAACAAGTGTTAAAATCCTTGTCAGTTACACACCGTGTGTCAAGCGCATATCACCCAGAGTCTCAGGGTGCGCTGAACGTTGGCATCAGACCCTGAAGTCTATGCTCCGTAAATATTGCTTGGAATCTGAGAAAGATTGGGATGAGGGAGTTCCTCTAGTGTTGTTTGCTGTCCGTGAGACAGTACAGGAATCCCTAGGGTTCAGCCCAGCTGAACTGGTGTTTGGACACACCATGAGAGGACCTATGAAAGTCCTTAAGGATCAGTTTTTGTCACAAGAGTTGTGTGTGAAAGAAAATGTGTTGGACTACGTTAGTCGCTTTCGTGAGCGCCTACATGCTGCCTGTGCTCTAGCAAAGGAAGCGCTGTCTTCCTCACAGAAACGGATGAAACGACACTATGACACACAGGCTGTTTCTCGTTCACTGCAGCCAGGTGACCGAGTTCTTGTGTTGTTGCCTGTGCCAGGAGCGTCATTGTCAGCACGTTTCTCTGGTCCTTATGTCATTGAAAAGAAACTAACTGAAACTGACTATGTGATACAGACTCCTGATAGAAAACGCCAATCTCGTGTGTGCCACGTTAACATGTTGAAGACATACCACAACAGACCCGTTACTCAGGTAGACAGTCCAGAGAAACTGGCCGAGTCGGCTGTCTCTGTTGCTGCTACGGCTGTAGTGGGAGGTCATGTTAATGATGTGGACGGAGATGGTTTGGAGTTGCGCAATACTCAGCAGCAGTGTGCTAGATTGCCCAATTCAGAGATGCTGCTGTCTCTCCCGTCAAGCCTGATTCATTTAACGGACAGACAGTCAGATGATATTGTGAGACTATTACACAGTTTTCCGTGTCTTTTTAATGATGTTCCTACAGGTACAAATGTGTTAGAACATGACATTAATGTTGGAAACGCTGCACCTATCAAGCAACATCCTTATCGTGTCAACGTCGCTAAGAGAAAGATAATGAGGGGTGAGGTCGGTTATTTGCTGGAGAATAACCTGGCTATGCCAAGTTCAAGTCCTTGGAGTTCTCCGTGCATTCTGGTTCCTAAACCTGATGGGACATCCAGATTATGTACGGACTATCGGAAAGTCAATGCGGTCACAGTGCCCGACTCGTTCCCGTTACCCAGACTGGATGACTGTATTGATACTGTTGGTGCTGCTACCTATGTAACCAAATTAGATCTTCTAAAAGGTTACTGGCAGGTGCCGTTAACCCCACGTGCCTCCGACATCTCTGCATTTGTGACCCCAGATCACTTCCTACAATATGCTGTCATGGCATTTGGGATGCGGAACGCACCAGCCACTTTCCAACGCCTGGTTAACACAGTATTGGCTGGAGTTCCTAATTGTAGTGCTTACCTTGATGATCTGGTAATTTATTCAACTGAGTGGGCTGATCATGTTAACACTCTAAGGGTAGTGTGTGAACGTCTAGCAACCGCTTCTCTAACCCTGAACTTAGCAAAGTGCGAGTTTGGGAAGGCCACTGTTACGTATCTTGGTAAACAGGTTGGCCATGGTCAGGTGCGCCCTGTAGATGCCAAGGTCTCAGCTATAAACGCATTTCCCGCACCTACCACCAGAAGAGAGCTACGCCGTTTTTTTAGGGATGGTTGGCTACTACCGTAGTTTCTGTAAAAATTTCTCTGCGGTAGTTGCTCCATTAACGGATTTGCTCAGTCCGGCGAGAAAATTTGTATGGTCTGAAGATTGTTGTACTGCTTTCAACACTGCTAAAGCACTCTTGTGTAGTACTCCTGTTCTTGCTGCCCCAGATTTTGAGCGGCCGTTTAAACTGGAGGTAGATGCAAGTGCCAGAGGTGCTGGTGCTGTTCTACTGCAGCAAGACCAGAGTGGAGTGGACCATCCTGTCTGTTATTTTTCACGGAAATTTAACAAATGTCAGACAAACTATTCCACCATTGAACAAGAAGCTCTAGCTTTGTTGTTAGCTCTGCAGTACTTTGAAGTTTATGTTGGTTCCAGTGCATTACCAGTGGTAGTGTATACTGACCATAACCCCTTAGTTTTTCTCCACCGGATGTACAACCAGAACCAACGCCTTATGCGTTGGGCACTTGTCGTGCAAAATTATAATTTGGAGATCCGCCACAAAAAGGGGGTTAGATAATGTGATGGCAGATGCTTTGTCTCGTGTTTGATGATCTAGGTTTTTTTTTGTTATCCCGACAGGATGATTATTGAATTTTTGGGTGTTGTGATAGTACGTGTGTCGCAAACCATGTTGGTTTGCTCTTTTAAGGGTGGGGAGTGTTACGGATACAGGTATCCTGTGTTTTTGTGTGTTTCTCTCCTTCTGCCCTAATCACAGGTGTCCTGTATGTTCCTGATTGGTGGTCGTTGAGGTGTCTGCTGATTGGACCAATCAGTGAACATTCCTGTGAATAGCACCACCTGTTACTCGTTTGTTGAATCACACAGCCCATTGTATAAAAACCAGTCTTGTGTTTGTTGAGAAGGAGAGAGACTTTTTCCATATGTGAGTATGGACACGGTGGTGTCCTGTGTGAATTGTGTACTCACTAAGTTGTTGGTTACCCTATTGGTAACTTTATTAGAATATATTTCTTTACCTGAGTGTGGATACTGTTGTATCCTGTGTGGTGTGTACGTATATAATTGCTGATTACCCTGTTTGGTAGCTTTGTGTGTTTCTGGGAAAAGGGGAGTTTAAGCTAGTTGCCCTTGGGCGTACATTACCCGTAGGAAGAACTCTGTCTATAAACACTAGTGAGACCTGAGCGGACCACCCACTGTATTTTTGTATGGTAGCAGTAGCCTAGCGGTTCTTGAGGCAGGCAAGATCAGTTTAGGGGGTTTTACACTATTGTTTCATTTCTTGGGTCCTGCTCAGCCCTTTTTCCCAAACCCTTACCGTGTGTTCAGCAATAAACACTTTGTGTTTGACGGTAGTTCATGGTTGTTGTGTCATTTTTGGTTCTCACTGTTCCCTGCCACACTTATAATTTACATGAATTTATGTTACGGGTCTCATGTCCATCCACCCTAGATGTTTAGAGCCACGGGGTTCGTAACAGGGCTGATCATTTATAATGATTAATTTTATGTCCACAGAAAATTGCATAAACACAGTGAATATAATGTAGGCCTACCTGTTAGGGTAACTTGGGGTAACACACCCCTGCCTGTACTTCTCACAGAAACCCCTTTCCCTGGTTGACACTACTCTTGCTTAACTAAGAGTCCCATCTGTCTCATGACAATTTTTAAAATCACAAAAAAAAAAGATTTTGAAGAAGGGTGGCGTTTTACCCCCAAGTTACCCTATAATTGCCCTGTGTTACATTTAGCCCACCCTCCCCTATGCACTCACAGTATAATTACTGCTGAGCTTAACCATGCCAATGCTAAAAAAACTATGGGTTTAAAATGGTGCAGTTTGCGCATATTTAGGAGTTGAGAAATAAAGTAGGAATGGAAAGCTGGGATCCGCCTATTTTTAACAAAGGCCATTACAACTGCTGTTTTTCCCACGATTGTATTAAGAATTGTTGTGCATTGACTGCTTGTCAGAATGCATGTTTCCCTCGCTATGGCACTCGCAGCTGGAACGTGCCTTGAGAGGAATATTTACCTTGTATAGAACACACAACAACAAGGCGACTAGGTAAATAGACAAACTATTTCACTATGGGTTTGTCTGTTTTTAAAAGATTCATTACTCGCTTTGTTTGCAGTGGAAAAGTACATTTGGACTGTTCTAGCATCTTCAAAGTGCACCTCGGCAGAAATATTTGTTGATGTTTCTTTTTTCTTTGTGTAGCGGCAATGATTTTGCCGTGGTGCAGCGCCACAGCTAAATGACTGAAGTGGAAACACTGGTATGATTGTTAAAGGAGAGGTCCTGAAGATGTGTGACTGGTGGATAAGACCTTTACCAGCTATATTATTGACGGTGGCGTGTGTCCCTACCTCAGCGTTGAGGTTGTCAGCCATGGTCTCTAGGAACTGGCTCTCTATGGGGTTCTGCTGGGTGAGCAGGGTGAGGTAGTGGCTCAGCTTGTCATGTGCCGTGATGATGGTGCCCTCGCCGTACTTGTCGAACTGGGGCCGCCCGGCACGCCCGAAGATCTGCATCACGTCCAGGATGCCCAGGTCCACCAGGGTACCACGCTTAGCATCGTAGATTTGAGTGCCCTGTTGATGTTACCACGGGAACAAGAGTGGCCGGATATCAGTGGCTTTGGAGAGATAATACAGTCCATATGGGCAAACATGTCTGCATGTTTTAATACAGACACCTACACAGATTTACAGTCTTCTAAGAGTGAAGGGCATATGATACAGACTTACAAGTTCATACCTCAATCAGACGGAAAAACTCCCTCTCACACACAAACTACCACAAGCGCACGCACGCACCCAATGCAAGTAAGCCTTTCGTTGGACAGTGTATACCATGTGTATCCTGTACGACTAACAAAACTTGAAACGCGCGCACAAACCAACCTTGATGATGACAGCGTGTGCAGGCAGGTTGACTCCCCAGGCCAGTGTGGCGGTACAGCACAGAACCTTGAGGTAACCCCTGGAGAACATGCTCTCCATCAGGCTACGGTCAGCACGCAGCATCCCAGCGTGGTGGATCCCAAAACCATCTGGGAACATCTCCTTCATCTGCTTGTTCCTGGAACGTTGGATCTGAGGGAGAGAAGGAGAGAGAGAACACAATCAGGAGAGAAGGAAAGAGAGAACCAATCAGCACAGCCTGGGTATGTGGAAGAGAGGAAGAAGGATGGAGAGAGAGTATTGCTTTAACAAGTACTTTGTCATGCCAATAAAGCATTTCTTACTACCCCAAGGATCAGAGATCAAAGATACATTTTGAGTCAGCCACAGTGGGCACAACATGCCAACTGCTTTATGGCTGTGTCCTTACTCAGACCTAACTCCCCACTGCAGCTGCTAGGGGGCACCATGAAGGTGTCCAGACTGTTACCCAATAGTTATTATCACACATCTGTAGTGTAGTTCAGACTGAGATCTATAAAACAGCTGCTGTATTGATCCTGCTGAGCCAGTATCAGTCAGTGTCCTTTAGTAGCTGATAAAACACTGCAACACTCTAAGTTGAGGTTTTATCTACGTTTTCATAGCTCTGTTAGTTTAAGGACCAGTAATTGAACTGAAGGTAACTACATTTATTCCCCCCTTGTTTCAAGTACACACATACGGAGCACGTACACACTAAGGCACGTGCGCTGATTGAGGTGTGTGTGTGTGTGTGTTGACAGGCAGAGAGGTGAGGTGAGGTGGTGAACTGGCCAGGCAGTAATAATGGCCTGCTCATCAGACAGCTTTATCTCTCTCTGGACGACTAAATGGAGGTCAGAGAGAGAGCACAGAGGAAAAAGCCCATTACAGCTAGCATCGGTCTGCTTGCGTGTGCTTTTTGTGTGTGTGTGTTGTGTGTAAGCGTGTGTGTGTGAGAGAGAAAGTGTTTCACTGTGTGTACAGTACATGCGCCAAATTGCACATTGGCTCACACTATGAGCCTTTAAATACCAATTGTGTTTCCTGAACACCTGATTTACTTAACAAAAGGCACATCTCAATAAGAGGTCCAGGTACAGTACCAGTCAAAAGTTTGGACACACCTACTCATTCAAGGATTTTTCTTTATTTTTTACTATTTTCTACACTGTAGAATAATAGTGAAGACATCAAAACTATGGAATAACACATATGGAATCATGTAGTAACCAAAAAAGTGTTAAACAAATCAAAATATATTTTATATTTGAGATTCTTCAAATAGCCACCCTTTGCCTTGATGACAGCTTTGCACACTCTTGGCATTCTCTCAACCAGCTTCACCTGGAATGATTTCCCAACAGTCTTGAAGGAGTTCCCACATATGCTGAGCACTTGTTGGCTGCTTTTCCCTCACTCTGCCATCCGACTCATCCCAAACCGACTCAATTGGGTTGAGGTCGGGGGATTGTGGAGGTCAGGTTATCTGATGCAGCACTCCATCACTCTCCTTCTTGGTCAAATAGCCCTTACACAGCCTGGAGGTGTGTTGGGTCATTGTCCTGTTGAAAAACAAATGATAGTCCCACTAAGCCCAAACCAGATGGGATGGCGTATCGCTGCAGAATGCTGTGGTAGCCATGCTGGTTAAGTGTGCCTTGAATTCTAAATAAATCACAGACAGTGTCACCAGCAAAGCACCCCCACACCATAACACCTCCTCCTCCATGCTTTACGGTGGGTACTACACATGCGGAGATCATCCGTTCACCCACACCGCGTCTCACAAAGACACGGCGGTTGGAACCAAAAATCTCAAATTTGGACTCCAGACCAAAGGACAGATTTCCACCGGTCTAATGTCCATTGCTCGTGTTTCTTGGCCCAAGCAGGTCTCTTCTTCTTACTGGTGTCCTTTAGTAGTGGTTTCTTTGCAGCAATTCGACCATGAAGGCCTGATTCACACAGTCCCCTCTGAACAGTTGATGGTGAGATGTGTCTGTTACTTGAACTCTGTGAAGCATTTATTTGGGCTGCAATTTCTGAGGCTGGTAACTCTAATGAACTTATCCTCTGCAGCAGAGGTAACTCTGGGTCTTCCATTATTGTGGCTGTCCTCATGAGAGCCAGTTTCATTATAGCGCTTGATGTTTTTTGCGACTGCACTTGAAGAAACTTTCAAAGTTCTTGAAATGTTCCGTATTGACTGACCTTCATGTCTTAAAGTAATGATGGACTGTAGATTCTCTTTGCTTATTTGAGCTGTTCTTGCCATAATATGGACTTGGTCTTTACCAAATAGGGCCATCTTCTGTATACCCCGCCCCCCACCTTGTCACAACACAACTGATTGGCTCAAATGCATTAAGGAGGAAAGAAATTCCACAAATTAACTTTTAAGAAGGCACAACTGTTCATTTAAATGCATTCCAGGTGAATACCTCATGAAGCTGGTTGAGAGAATGCAAAGAGTGTGCAAAGCTGTCATCAAGGCAAAGGGTGGCTAATTGAAGAATCTCAAATATAAAATATATTTTGTTTAACACATTTTTGGTTGAATGATTCCATGTGTTCTTTCATAGTTTTGATGTCTTCACTATTATTATAAAATGTAAAAAAATAGTAAAAATAAAGAAAAACCCTTGAATGAGTAGGTGTATCCAAACTTTTGACTGGTAGTGTAAGTCATGACATAGCACAAGTGTGGGGGGGACACTTCCTCTTTTGTTCTCTATTGCTCCTCTATTGCTCCTCAATCAAAGGGTGAGGCTGATGACATCACAGATTCCCATCAAACCAACTCTTTGAATGCCATACTCCTTGGACTTTGCGGTTGTGTCTAAAAAAATCACATTTGGTTAAACAAATGTTTTACCCTTTAGTATGTGTACTTTACTGTATTTACACATAGAATAATGCTTTTCAACAGTAAAAGTTCAAAAACTTTAACAAGTGGCTCTTCACAAACGAGGCTTTTCTTCACAAACTATTCTTTACAGACGATGAATACACTGCTTTATCTGAAATTCTCCATTCATGTTCCTCCTTAACCACCTTACCTACTATACCCTCACAACAGAGTGGTATGTGTCTAAGAAGGTATCCCTGTGGAGAATATGTCTTTCTATATACATTATCACGTATGCTAATGTAGTATAGGGTATTACATATACACTGAGTGGACAGTTTATAAGGTACACCACCCCTTTCACGAAAATGGATCGCTCCTACAGACAGTGAGTCACGTGGCTTGCTATATAAAGCAGGCAGAAAGGCAGAGACATTCAGTTACTTTTTAATTTAACGTTAGAGTTGACAAAATTAGTGACCTAAGCGACTTTGAGCATGGTATGATCGTCGTTACTAGGTGCGCCAGTTCCAGTCTCTCAGAAACAGCCGGCCTCCTGGGCTTTTCACGCAGGACAGTGTCTAGGGTTTACCGAGAATGGTGCGACAAACAAAAAACATCCAGTCAGCGGCAGTCCTGTGGGCGAAAACAGCTAGTTGACGAGAGGTCGAAGGAGGATGGCAAGAATCGTGCAAGCTAACAAGCGGGCCACAAACTGGCAAATAATGGCGCAGTACAACAGTGGTGTGCAGAACGGCATCTCGGAATGCACAACTCGTCGGTCCTTGTCACGGATGGGCTATTGCAGCAGACAACCAAACTGGGTTCCACTCCTATCAGCTAAAAGCAAGAAGAAGCGGTTCCAGTGGACACGTGATCACCAACACTAGACAATTGAGGAGTGGAAAAACATTGCCTCGTCTGACGAATCCCAGTTCCTGCTGCGTCATGGTGATGGCAGCGTCAGGATTTGGTGTAAGCAGCATGAGTCCATGTTCACATCCTGCCTGGTGTCAACGGTACATGCTGGTGGCGGTGGTGGTGTAATGGTGTGGGGAATGTTTTCCTGGCACACGTTAGGTCCCTTGATACCAATTAGGCAACGTTTCTATGCCCCGAAGAATTCAGGCAGTTCTGGAGGCAACAGGCCCGACCCGGTCCTAGATGGGTGTACCTAAGTGTATGTGTGTGTGAGTTTCCAAGATAGAGAGAGAGACAGAGAGAAGAGAGAGAGCTCCAGAACTAAGCATCCAGGAGCGGCCAAGCCTGAGGTGTCAGAGCACCGGCAGGTAGCCTGGCGGGTAGGAGCGTTGGGCCAGTAACTGAAAGGTTGCTGGATTGAATCCAAGAAAGGTTGCTGGATCGAATCTGTCGCTCTGCCCCTGAGCAAGGCAGTTAACCCACTGTTCCCCAGGTGCCGTGGATGTCGATTAAGGCAGCCCCCCACACCTCTCTGATTCAGAGGGGTTGGGATAAATGCGGAAGACACATTTCAGTTGAATGCATTCAGTTGTACAACTGACTAGGTATCCCCCTTTCCCTACACACGGCACACACTCCACCACCACGGCTCCAACTATACACACACCGTTAACCACAACCATTGACGTGAATGAACCAGACGGTGTCAATATGACACAGAGCAATATGACACCGGTTGTATATTATGTTAGGGCTTGGTAAAACTGACATCAAACTCTACACACAATAAAAGTAGCTAAAAGTCAACTGCCTGTGCAAGTGATATAAAAGCAACATCAACAATTAGGATGCAATGTCCCTCTACAAACATACAGCACATAGCCCTGACTGACTGTCCTGTGAATCTCACCACTGACTCTACTCTATACTGATGCACTGTAGGCACTAGGCAGTACTACCATCGCTCCATTCCCTGTAATACTGCCATCTCTTCTGTTATTCAGAGCTTCATAGCTAGCTCCCTCCACCACCGCCAACAGTGATACCCACGAGCACAGCACGCAATGAAGTGTTCATTTACTTAGCTAGATTGTAACAGACAGGATGGTTAATTGTTGATTTCATTTGGCCAGCCCTTGATAGTCATATCGCTTGGCCCCTTACTTCGACAGGCTTTTAAAACTGGATGAGCTGAAAGAATGGGCAGAGGAGCTGCCACTTACTCACACTCTACTACCCCTCTTTCTCTTTTTTCCTATAGCTCTTGCTTCATCTCTCCCTTTGTGTGTCTGATCAAAACATTTCTGCTGGGTACAGTATATCCAGTACAGTATAAACAGTATGTACAGTGCATTCAGAAAGTATTCAGACCCCTTGACTTTTTCCACATTTTGTTACGTTACAGCCTTATTCTAAAATTGATTAAATTGTTTGTTCCATCATCAATCTACACACAATACCCCATAATGACAAAGCAAAAACAGGTTTTTAGAAATGTCTGCAAATGTATAAAAAAAAAAAAACTGAAATATCACACTTACATAAGTATTCAGTCCCTTTACTCAGTACTTTGTTGAAACACCTTTGGCAGCGATTACAGCCTTGAGTCTTCTTGGGTATGACGCTACAAGCTTGGCACACCTGTATTTGGGGAGTTTCTCCCATTCTTCTCTGCAGATCCTCTCAAGCTCTATCAGGTTGGATGGGAGCGTCGCTATTTTAAGGTCGATCGAGTTCAAGTCCGGGCTTCGGCTGGGCCACTCAAGGACATTCAGAGACTTGTTACGAAGCCACTCCTGCGTTGTCTTGGCTGTGTGCTTAGGGTCGTTGTACTGTTGGAAGGTAAACCTTCGCCCCAGTCTGAGGTCCTGAGCGCTCTGGAGCAGGTTTTCATCAAGGCTCTCTCTGTACTTTGCTCCGTTCATCTTTCCCTTGATCCTGACTAGTCTCCCAGTCCCTGCCGCTGAAAAACATCCCCACAGCATGATGCTGCCACCACCATCCTTCATCGTAGGGATGATGCCAGGTTTCCTCCAGACATGACGCTTGGCATTCAGGCCAAAGAGTTCAATCTTGGTTTCATCAAGTCCTTTAGGTGCCTTTTGGCAAACTCCAAGTTGGCTGTCATGTGCATTTTACTGAAGAGTGGCTTCCATCTGGGCACCCTAGCATAAAGGCCTGATTGGTGGAGTGCAGCAGAGACGGTTGTCCTTCTGGAAGGTTCCCCCATCTCCACAGAGGAACTCTGGAGATCTGTCAGAGTGACCATTGGGTTCTTGGTCACCTCCCTGACCAAGGCCCTTCTCCCCCGATTGCTCAGTTTGGCCAGCTCTAGGAAGAGTCTTGGGTGTTCCAAACTTCTTCCTTTTAAGAATGATGGAGGCCACTGTGTTCTTGGGGACCTTCAATGCTGCAGAAATATTTTGGTACCCTGCCCCAGATCTGTGCCTTGACACAATACTGTCTTGAAGCTCTACGGACAATTCCTTCGACCTCATGGCTTGGTTTTTGATCTGACATGCACTGTCAACCGTGGGACCTTATATAGGCAGGTGTGTGCCTTTCCAAATCATGTCCAATCAATTGACCACAGGTGGACTCCAATCAAGTTGTAGAAACATCTCAAGGATGATCAAGGGAAACAGGATGAACCTGAGCACAATTTCGAGTTTCATAGCAAAGGGGCTGAATACTTATGTAAATAAGGTCTTCCTGTTTTTTTATTTGTAATATATTTGCACACATTTCTAAAAACCTGTTTTCCCTTTGTCATTATGGGGTATTGTGTGTAGATTTATGTTTACATTTAAATTTGTTTAATCCATTTTAGAATAAGGCTGTAATGTAACAAAATGTGGAAAACGGGAAGGGGTCTGAATCCTTTCCGAATGCACTGTAGGACTATGTATGGGGGTGAAGGGGTGTGTGTGTGTGTGTGTGCACGTGGCATGTGTGTACATTGTGTTATGTGCTTACATGCATGTGTGTGTAATGTGTGTAATGTGTGCTTCATTGTGTGTGTGTGTGTGTGTGTGTGTGTGTGTGTGTGTGGAGATGAAAGCATGGCAGCCAGTGTGTGATAGCAGTTCTTTGTTACTCAGAGGGACATGGTGGGTGGCACATCGGAACCACTCGCACTCAACTCAGCCTTTTACAACCTGATGATGTAGCAATTAAACAGGAAGATGAGAGAGAGAGTGGGTTGGTATGCATGACCACAGTTACATGTCAGACCGATCCCTCAGGCTACGAGGCTACCAGACTGCAAATTAGCTATTACACAAAAATTAGTATTTTCCTTTGCAGTACTTTTCTTGCACCCGTCTGTCTGTTTATGTACAGCACTGTATTATACATCTAGTCTGAGTCAGTGTGGTTGTCAGTGTGTTACCTGTATCCGACTGTGTGTGTGTGTTCTCTGTTGGAGTGTGTTTCTGTCTCATTGCAGTTTATCACTCTTTGGTCTGCGCTATCAGCTTGGGCGTACAGTAGTGACAGATCGTCATGGCAACTCAGACACATTCAAAAGATCGTCGGTGGTGTATAAATATCCCCAAACGAAGGCAAATATAGACATTAATGAGCACGTTGAGGTCCTGTGTATCGGCAGGCGGGCGGCGTGAAGTCCCAGGTGGCCTAACGTTTCCGCCGCATCTGAACGCCTACAGAGCAAAACGCTTCCCTCAGACAGACAGCCTGTCAATGCAACAGGACATGAAACCCCATCAAAGACACAGTACTGTACAGTAGAGGAGATGAAAGATACACTTCACTACCACCACTACACACACACACACCCCTAGAGTCCAGAGAGAGAGTGAGAGATAAAAAACAAGATGGATGGGAGAGGGGGAGAGGAAGATAGAGGGGTGGATGGGAGAGAAGAGGAGAGAGACAGTCGTCATCCTTTTATCCACATCAATGGGCATCCATCCAGTGCAAGGCCTCTTTCCTCTCTGCAGTCCACACTAGATCATCAGTACCTCTCCACCAAATGAGACTGGCCTTCAATAAAAGTCAACATCTCAAACTAAAACAAGCAATAAACCACCCAGTCTACATCTATACTGACTCAAACTGGCTCTCAGCACCATACATTAGACAAACACCATACATACTGCTGTACAAGCCACAGACACTACTTCACTGACTAGAACAGATCTCTCTAAAGCCAGGATGGAGTCATGTCCATGGCGATGAAACGGCTCAATCTGAGTTCACTGGGTTCAAAAGTAATACACTATATAGGGAATAGGGTGGGACTCAGCCCAAAAGAGGTGCGGAGGAGAGTTGTCCTGTCCTGCTGTACCCTAACATGGCCACTAGGTGGCTCTTCACCTCCACGGCTGAGCTGAGCCACTGTATTGTTCTCTGGTGCTGGGTTGCTGAGACAGGCCTGCACCTTTCATCTCACAGAGAGGACCCATCAAACTGGAGAGGACAAGCTAGCGGGCTCCTCAGTGTTGGTGGAGTTCTCACACAGGCATACTCACCATGCACTCGTACCCTGACACCATACACACACACACATTACACGTGCATACATGCTAAGGGCACACACATGCGAGACAACCCTTTTCAAAAGTAGTTAGGACAGGCCTACACATGGTCTGACCGTTCAAATATTCCACTTAATAAGGAACTTTTACTCTTTCACTCTGATAGACATGATTTGCATAGACATGATGAGCTAGCTCAATAACTAACCATTATTCCAGCAGCACTCTTTATTCAAGTGGGTACATTAAGATATCTAAGCTAGATTGACAGCCTCTTCAACCCCCGAGTCAATTAATGAACATTATGAGAGAGAAAATATAGTGGAATCACTTTTGACTTTTAAAGGTAGGATAAATAATGCCAAATGATATAATTGACCTTAGAGGTGCTGTAAATTCTATACATATGCATAGGGGAGATTAAAAACACCTATAAATATTAATGTGGGCCAATTTCCCAGCACAAATAAGTCATGCATTATCTCTGTGTGGGCTTAGAGTGGGATCAGCCCGTGCCTCCTCCCTCCCCCACTAATACAAGACGGACTGACGGACTGACGGACGGACGGAGAGACCGACATAAAGCAGGACTAACCGGACAATGGAGGAGAGAGATCAACCAACACTCCTACTCTGGAGGTCCTTCTCCAACACTTTATTTGATGCTATGCTTATTAGCATCTACTTTACTAACAATTAGTAAACTATAGCGCTTGTTCACATAGCATTAGCACATCTATATGCCAGCCATTTATTATGCATAGTTTTAATCATATATAAACCATCGAACAACAAGCTTTAAACATGGGTTTATTCCATTTAATGGTTAACATCAGAAATCTAAAGAATGTAGCAATAATTCTAGTTTACTGTATCACTTTTTAAAGTGTTACTGTTCCATCTGTACTGAGGGTCTAATTCACACCTCAAAAGGAGCACACAGTCCTCTTTAAAGTAGACTAGCTTTCTGATGTCTATTTTAGTCTCCTTACATGTATTATAAACACAGAATGATGTGTATTATTGTAATACACACTATTAAAAGATGCATATTCACAGGCATACACACACTTTATCTTGAACTAATTCATCCATTCCGTCTAACCAGGCCACGAGGCACCATTTTCAGCCCACGACATAATCTCTGGTCTGTATTTGCGGATTTCCAAAGCGTGAAAAGTGATATGATTTGTATATTTATACATTCCCCCATATAAATAGGAGGGAAGATTAGAGGCACATCAATCTTGGGCAGGCCCCAAGGAATAAAGGAAAGGTTAGTACATTTATCACTCCGCCTCATGTTGCTCTACTGCTCCGCTCTCTCTGCTGGGAGAGATTTAAATATGGAGAGACGTCCAGTCTGACTAACCGTCGTCCTCTGAGGACTGCTGCAGATACACCGCTGTGTACTCTCCGTGCACACACACCATTAACTAAGAGTGTGTGTGCGGACAACACATGCACGCACGGCACACACACACACATACACACACACACACACACACACAGGTGAGAATGTAGTCCATGCCGTAGCCTCAGTGGAACAGTAGCTGTGTGAGGTAGAGAGGAGCAGAGTGGCTTCCATAAATCACTGAGGGAGCAGCAGGCCAACACTGACACTGTTCTCTGTGTGTGTGTGTGTGTGTGTGTGTGTGTGTGTGTGCGTGCGTGCGTGTGCGTGTGTGTGCACGCGGGCGGATGTCTATTGATCCCTGTCCTGTGTGATTGACTGTAGCCATGGGCTCAGGATGAATAGAATCAATCATGACCAGCAGGTTCTGATCAGACGCTCCTCTACTCCTCTGCTGCATGGACACTAAATAATGAGTCTGGTTGGGTCCAACTGGACTAGAGCATGGGCCAAGCTACACACATAGAGATCCTATTAAATCACTATAGCATGCTAATTCCTAATTGTATGGCTACACACACCACTGACTGTCTGTCTGTCTACATCTATATGTGTGTAGGTCTGTCTGCCTGCCGGTCTGTCTGCCTGCCGGTCTGTCTGCCTGCCTGCCGGTCTGTCTGCCTGCCGGTCTGTCTGCCTGCCTGCCGGTCTGTCTTCATCTTCAACCATAACTCTACTCCATGGACTACAGGTTAAATATCAGTACTGTCCTCCTCAAGCACATACAACACCTATGCTGTTCTCATTCATAGTATACGTAGAAGGCAGTCAAACACTAACTGTAAGTCGCTCTGGATTAGAGCGTCTGCTAAATGACTAAAATGTAAAACAATTAAATACTTAGACACCACACGCCGTGTGACTGAGTGCCTGAGCTCCACTTCACTCTGTTCCCTGGCCTGTTAATTGGCCTGTATCGGAGTGCTGTAAAGTTTGTTCATGGTTTCTACGGGGGCAGAGCGGGCCTTCTCTGACTCTCACAAACATCCTTCCTCTTTGTTTACAGCTCCCCCCGAGGAACCTGCTCTAAAGAGGTGACTGACCTCAATTTCTCTCACTTTCCTCACCATTAAATCTCATCAATAAATACTCCTAAATAACGGTGTTTGTCTGTAGCCTGAGCCAAAGAGGAGAGCCAGCCCAGGAGCGCACGACCACTTTACAGTACACACAGAAACTTTAGTACACACTCCAGTAGACTGGAGTCTACAGTTACAGGAACTTTAGTCCCCTCAAACACTGTATCATGATAGATAGGGGTAGAAGTAATAGTCTCCAGCTTAGCTACTGTATTGGTGCACTGAATTGAGTCAACAGTGTCTGTAGAAGAATACTGTTTTGTGTGTATCCAGGTATAGTAACGTAGATTCACCTTTATCTGACGTGAACTCATGTAAGCTTCTTTACCCTGGCACACTCTGTACCTGTACTCCATGTAAAGACTCAGATGGTCCTGACAGTCCCTGTAGCCAACAATAGCTCTGGTCTACTCCTAACCAGTAGATACTCCTAACCAGTAGTTACTCCGAACCAGTAGTTACTCCTAACCAGTAGTTACTCCTAACCAGTAGTTACTCCTAACACAGGTGTGCTCCTCACCTGAAACAGAAATAAACCAATGTATGTTCCTTACCGATTTCTCACACTGGCCGTAGTCAGGTCCATGGTCTGGCTGGAAGAAGGAAGACTCTCCACGGTTCTTGGCCATCTCGATCAGCCCCATGGCTGTCCTCACCGTGGCGTTCCGAGCATGGACAAACACCATCACCTGGGTCACACAGAGAAAAGAGACACGGGTCAGTCTGGGTTAAAGGGCAAAACACAGAGAGGATGGAGAGAGGTCAGTCTTAAGCATGGACAAACACTATCACCTGGAATGGAGACGCAGAGAACACAGAAACAGGTCAGTCTGGGGCCAAAGGTCAGAGGTCAAAACACAGAGAGAGGTAGAGGTCAGCCCATACGGTTCGCTACAACATTCCTCTTTCATCTAATAGCACAGTGCTGTTCCTTGCCACACTAAAGCTCCATTGTGACTGCAGATACTTCTCCTCTCCTGCTGTACTGTATGAGAACAGCAGAAGGTCATGGTGCCATTTTAATCTTTGTTAAAGGACAGAGAAGGGCTGTAATTTTCCCATTACACTCAGCCTGCCCTTGTAAAACAGTCAATACCCCAGACAAAACAATCAATAACAGAAGTACAAGACAGTTATGAGATGGAGGCAAAGGACCTCTCTCGCCCCCTCCTCTCGCCCTCCCTCCCTCCCCTTGCCCGCTCCCTCCCTCCATCCATCCCCTCGCCCGCTCCCTCCATCACCTCGCCCAACCCCTCTCTCCCTCCCCTCGCCCGCTCCCTCCCATCTCCCTCGCCCGCTCCCTCCCCCGCTCCCTTCGCCCGCTCCCTCCCCCCTCCCTCCTAGTCTTTTAAGGACACTATAAAGGGACTGGAGGGAGGGGGTGAGAGAGAGAGAGAGAGAGAGAGAGAGAGTGAGAGAGAGAGAGAGCGAGAGAGAGAGGAGGGGAGGGGAGGAGATGAGAGATATGAAAGGGAGAGATGTTAATATCCATGTGTGAGTGGGTGTGTTTGTCTATGTGTACGTGTGTGAGTACAGGCCTGAAGGGTGTTTCCTCGGTCTTTGTACCAGTCACAGAGGGAGCAGCAGAACAGATAATGTGCCACCATTGATTCCTGTTCTGCTGCAGAGCTCAGAAGTGTCATCCCCTCCTCTGGCACTGTTCTCTGTCTAACCCCCCACTGCTGAGCTGGCACAGATACACCCCTACTACGCACATGCCACACACTACAGACACTACACACACACACACACACACACACAGGGCTGTGCCTATTATGGAATTTTGGGTAACAATTAATTGCCATGCAAATGGTCACATTGTCATTTTTCTTGAAAAATGTTTCGCACATGTGATGTATCATAATGTGTCTCAGAAAATGTCACTGCAACCAGCGATCAGTTTACCCACCAATTATTTTTACCACTACGTCACTACCACACATTCACGGATATGCACTGGACACACACACACAGAGATAAATAGATGTTCCTCCCTCTGTCTAATTTCACATTTCATGCATAGGATCAATGTCAACCCATTGGTGCAGTGGTGTAGGGCTGAGATGACAATCACATAATTGACAATTATAGCCAATAACAGTGAACTAAAAATACGAATTATTATAATCGTGTAATCAACCATTTTGGACAATAACCGTGAACTAAAAGTAATAAACGTCATAATCATCTTATTACATTCATTTTCGGCAGGGGGATTCAACTTTGTTTTCAAGTAAGTATAGTTTACCCAATAGCAGCAGTCAAAACCATTTGTTTTTGAGACAGGAGAGTCACCAAAACTGTGCTGTATTTGTTGTAGCAAATTTTCAATGATGCATTATGATACATTACAAGCTCAAAACATTTTGAAATGTCAGCTTGAAACTTTTCTTATTTCTCTTCAAGTCTAATGTGTCATCCTTCAGCCATGTTGAAGTCAGCAGCAGCAGGGTATAGCAGGATAGTTTCATCTCCTCAGCACAGTGACTTAAGAAATGAGAGACTGTCAGGGGTTTGGAAATGACCTGCGGCAGCAACGCCAGATTAAGTGAAACATTCCCTTAATGTGATGCTGTACATTACACACACACACACACACACACACACACACACACACACACGACAGACAGTCAACAAACAGTCTATGTGTTATCACTAAACAGTCTATTCTATGAATTAGCCTAAAGTGAAACCTCTTTTTCTGCAGGGTTACCTATACTAAGCAGGAGCTCACGCAGATTGAGCAGCAAAGTCTAGCCTGGCGTCTCTTCCTCCCTACACTGTGGGCCCATAGAGACCACTGCAGCAAACTGTTATTTATTGAAGCTGTTTTATCAGTGCAGAGCTGTGAGGAGGGAAGCATCCACGGTAACCGCTGGTTTGAGCGCTTATTAAAGTTCAGTCTGCCGGCCTGAAACCCCAGCACAGGAGGGCCAGGGGGCTTCATACAGACAATTCCATCTATCACCCTCCCAGATGAAATTAATATATGTCATAGCCACTTCTGACAATTTAATATGGAGCCTAGACAGATGCTCCCTATTGGAGAGTTCTGGCTCCAGGGCTGTGACCCACAGACGGAAAGATGACATCACATCTAGACTCACCTACTGTGGGACTGAAAACACAAACAACACATAATACATTATGCACAAACCACATTTTCCAATTCTGATACCAGAACATGGTACAGTATTTCAGATCCTTTTAAAAACATTTATTGACTGCAGGCAAACTCTGTGTAGATACATTTACTTGTGCACTGTGTGTGTTTGAGTGAGTCAATGTGTGTGTGTGCGCTCGTGGTGTGCCTAAGTGTGTGTACGTGTTGTGCACGTAGGTGTGTGGGTGTATGTTAAGGGGATGCAGACAGAACCAGCAGGCTGGACTGGGAACGCAACACACAGTGCAGATGGGGCTGAGTGGAAACGGATGAATCCACAACTCTGGAAGCTGGGGGAGTGAGTCTGGGAAGGGAGACGGACTAACACACACACACACACACACACCCACAGTACAGTACAGTACAGGGAGCCTTACCTGATGTCCATTTCTGATCTGCTCCAGAACCTTGTCATAGCAAACCTCCTCCATGTCATGAAGCTGCTGAATCTGAGAGAAACACATATTAGCTGTGTTAGAACTTTTTAAGAGCATTGGGCCAGTAAACGAAAGGTCGCTGGTTCGAATCCCTGAGCCGGCATGGTGAAAAAATCTGCCGTTCTGCCCTTGAGCAAGGCAGTTAACTCCCAACAACAACTGCTATCCGGGCACCGATGACATGGACATCTATTAAGGCAGGCCCCCGCACCTCTCTGATTCAGAGACACATTAAATGCAGAAGACACATTTCGGTTGAATGCATTCAGTTATGTAACTGACTACGTATCCCCCTTCCCATACGTTTGACCAGGTCAAATTATTCAGAAAAACTCCTGGCCCTGCTAAAGACACATGAGTTCGGCAGTATGGTCAGCTTGATGTGTGTTAGCAGTGTGTGTGTGTGTGTGATCACCTTGTTGGTGGTCTTGATGCCGACAAAGCTCTGTCCGAGGGGCACGGGTCTGAAGCGGCTGTCGAAGTAGAAGAGCCCGATGTAGGGGTTGACGTGGAGGAAGGAGGCCACGTCCAGGTAGTTGGGCAGTGTGGCCGACAGACCCAGGATACGGATCATACTCTGGCTCGACTCCACCTGGAATAAACGCACACCAAGGTCAAAGGTCACACCATGATGACATACTCTGAATGGACATCTTACCGCAATGTCCCACAATGACATCACAAGCATCATGACACAAAGTGATTTCAGTAGGTGATTTGGTCAAACCCGGATGCTTCCCTACACCAGTCTCTTAGACAAGAAAGAAGTGATAGAAAAGTGCTGTCTTGCGCCCTCCTGTAGCTCAGTTGGTAGAGCATGGCGCTTGCAACGCCAGGGTTGTGGGTTCGTTTCCTTACGGGGGGCCAGTATGAAAAATGTATGCACTCACTAACTGTAAGTCACTCTGCTAAATGACTAAAATGTAAAATGTTGTACACATGAGATGTGTACTACGTGTATACACTTTAGAGAGAGAAAGACAGTGTAGGTGTGTCTGTGTGTGACAGAGAAAGAAAGCGAGAGTGAGGGAGAGAGAACAGATAGATGCAGACAGAGAGCAGCGAAGGAGAGAGAGTGAGTGCATGTGTGAAAGCCCTATCTCCTTGCCTCCTGTGCTGAGTGTGACAGGGAAGATTGGTAAGGCTTTTAATGTGATGCAGTACCTGTCTATACCCACTATCACGATAGGGCCTAGCCAATCCCTGGCAGCCGATAGGCTGAGCCGGGCCAGGGCTAACACACACACAGCACTGTGTCAGATCTGTGTTGTCCATACTGTAGATACACATTATGTTCATTAACAGTGTCCCAGTCAGCCTGGTTGAGTGGATAGTTGCCTTCTTACGCACACCATTTCTCCATTAATCTCACTGGTAATGGATTCTAGAGGCCGGCCGCTTTCCCTGGGCTTTATCCCAGATAGTCTATTCAATGTTTCAGCAATACCAGCACATTACATTATCAGCGATAGTTAATTATACAGTTTTCAACACTTCTGCATCTATGATACTTTACCAAAGAGCCATCCACACTAATGCCCCAAGTGATGAACGGGTTTTAAAATGCAGGTAATTACCTAAGTTTATCTCCAGAGTAATGCAAAGCCTGGCGTTAGTCTACCCAACGACAGGAGAAAATTAAATAAACCAAAACTTTGACAAGAAAAACATCACTGCTTCAGTTATCATCCTAGATTTACATAAAGAGAAAGAAGGAAAATAAATATCCTTTAGAGGCTCAACTTAATTTAGAGGCAGGGATTTCCATATTCATGAGGTTAAAAGATATGACCTTAAGCACCCTGTTCCTCCTGTGTCAGGAGCACCAGCCATGGTCCCTCCAGCAGAAAGCACTAACAATTAGGCTAGCCTGTCAGGTGTAGCGGTAATTGGACAGGAGGGATGTGTGTGTGTGTGCGAGAGAGTTTGTCGGGTGTGCGTAGTTAGGGTTGGGGGGTATCTGTGCAATGGGTTTGGGGTCCTTCAACTCCTGGTGCATTGTGGGTAGGAGTGGCGCAGTAGTCTAAGGCACTGCATCGCAGTGCTAGCTGTGCCACTAGAGATCCTGGTTCGAATCCAGGCTCTGTCGTAGCTGGCCGCGACCGGGAGACCAATGGGGCGGCGCACAATTGGCCCAGCGTCGTCCAGGGTAGGGGAGGGAATGGCCGGCCAGGGTTGTGGGTTCGCCAGGGTTGTGGGTTTGATTCCCACGGGAGGCCAGTATGAAAAAATAATAATGTATGCACTCACTAAATGTAAGTCGCACTGGATAAGAGCGTCTGCTAAATGACAAAAAATTTAAATGTAAATGAATGTTGACCAAAAAAAACACTATTACTGAACATCTTTGGGAGGGAGAAAGAGTGAACCATATAGACTCCGGTCTCTTATGCGTCTATATTTGTTTGTTTGGTTCGGTTGAGGCGGAATAAGAGATGGCGGATTTCTTTACTGGGGCCTGAGAGCGTTTCTCCAATGGTTTATAGGTCTATCTAAGCTTGTCATTTCTCAATAAAGATACACACTAACACCCTAACTCAGTGTACTTCCTCACCTTCTCACTGAAGCACATATCATTCTGAAGTCTGGTTGTTCCATGTACTCATGTGTGCTCTGGATCAAAGTTACCGCAACTTTGATGGTTAACCAAAATATTGATATGACCATATATGAGATATGATTTGTGGGTTATGACTGGCTGAGACTTCAAGACTTGTAGAGCAACAACAGACAACAGCCATAGGGTTATAGGACCCCCACAGACTTCCCTGGAAGGTTCCACAACAGAGCCCAGTGTCTGCTGTGCTGTCTGTGCTCTGACTGGTTTTCTGTCTCTTCTTGGTAACCAGAGAACTAAAGACTGTCCTTCTCCTTCAGAGAAATTGTGTTGTTTCCCCTCTTTACCTCTTCATATTTTATTGATGAGGTGACTCCTTTTTGTATTTCCAGAGGCAACAATCTTGCTTACTGTGCGCCAATCAATAATTCACAGTGTCTTAAAGACAGGAATACCTTCCAATGTGCTGTTGACTTTTGGCTCCAGTACTGCACACACACCTTAATTACAAACGCTGGCTGGAGAAACACAGGAAAGACATTTCTGCTGTGCTACTCAGGATGGTTCGATCCATCATGGATTTTATGTGCAAAAAAACAAAAACAAAAAAACACTGCCTCTGAAGCACCTGCCTGTGTGCGGTCTAGGTGAGTCTCTAGGAAGGGGAGGTGGAGTAGACTTTCAGGACGCTCCCTCAGCCCTTCTCCAGTGATAGCAGTTAGAGCTGCAGATAAATAGGCTGTGAACGGAGTCAACAGCGGTCACACGTACAGACTGCTTTTCAATTACCTGACGGTTAACCTTACCCACCCAGAGGTCCCCGACGTCACAGCACACTAAAATAAAAATAAATAAATAAACACTATCCTTTCAGTATCCTTCTCTCTCCATCTCTCCCCTCTCTCTCTGATCGATCTCTTTCTCCATTTTGTTCTCAACACTCCTCTCTTTCACTTCCAACTTTTATATCTGTCATCAATATTTTATTATTCATATTGGTATATCGATGTGTGCGTTTGTGTCTGCCCATGGAAAAGTAATTCCAATCCCTCTTGTCACCTAGGAGACCGTGAAAATTCCTACCATGCATCTCTCTATCCCACCTCCATTTATTAATTTCCTCCCTGGCTGGGATTGACACCTGACGCCAGCTCGTCACAATGGAACACGGTTGCGGGACACTCCGGAACAATGGCTCCCATTTCCCCGACTGTCGGAATTTGCATAATCACTCTAATATCCCAAACGGCTGGGCTGATTCCTGCACAGGGCGCTGTCAATCATCATAAGAGGGAATCAGGCATCCCACTCAGACACACAGCACATACCACAGACAGACAGGCTAACTAAAGCTAAATCACTGACTCCACAAACAAAGACTAGACAAAACCCTTACAATATTTAACAACGATATAAACCTGATATGGTTGAATGAGAATGACTGTGTTGTCCTAATATTAATGTCCTTGTGCATAATGTTCACCATGGTGAGGTGACCCTAGTGTAATGATAGAGGGGGGAACTGACCTGTCGGAGTGTGCTGACCGCCAGGCTAGTGTGGTGAGAGGGGACAGGGGGGGACCAGGGGGGGATAGGGTAGGATAAGAGCTGGGACCAGGGCTGTTTTGCTGTGTGACCTGGAATTTTATTTTGGGGGCACCAGTGCGACTATAATTTTTTTGAATCACCCAGAATAGTTGTTATGATTAGGCTTCGCTGTACCGCTGCTTCCGAGTGCCATACTCGCGGGCCCGGAGAGCAAATCAAGTGCACCTATAAGCCTGCGGCTGGCCAATCGGATGGCTCAGATTACCATGTCTGCAGTTTCCT